>NW_008705600.1:227524-236564 GCF_000186865.1 Aureococcus anophagefferens
TTAGCGCCGCGCGCCGCGCGGCCGGAAGAACGCCGGCCGCGGGGTCGAGCGAGGGCTACGCGCCCGGCGACGCGAGCGTCGTCGCCGCGGGGAGGATGATGACCGTGCAGGTGATGTCGTCGCGGTAGCCGTCCTCGTGGATCTTCCACTGCTTGATCGCGCACTTGATGACCTCCATGGAGCAGATCTCGCCGAGGTTCGGCTTGCCGCGGTGCTTGCCGTGGAGGTGGATGGAGACGATCTGGACGACGTCGTCGCTGGACAGGAACTCCCAGATGCCGTCGGACGCCAACACGACGAAGGCGTCGCCGTCCTCGAAGTCGTAGCGGACGACGTCCGGGTCCGCGGTCACGCCGACCTCCTTGACGCACTGGTCGCCGATGGACCGCGCCATGGCTAAACCCGGCCAGGTGCAGCTCTTGTCGAGCCAGACCCGGGCCGACGCGGACCACTCGGGCTGCGTGACGAAGCCGCCGGCCTTCTCTATCCTCGCCTTCTCCTCCGCCGCGTCGGGCTTGTGGTCGACCGTCAAATCCTTGGCCCGGTAGAGCGTCGGGACCTTGGACGCGGGCGGCGCCGGGCCTACCGTCTGGCCGAGGACGCAGCGCGAGTCGCCGACGTTCGCCGTTATAATAAACGTCGGCTTCATGATCGCCGCGACGAGCGTCGTGCCGGACGTCGAACTGTCGAGCCCGGGCACGTCGAACAAAACCTGGTTCGTCTCGATGAACGCGTCCTTGATCTCCTGGTAGGCGATGGAGCCCGGGTCGAAGTTGTCCAGCTTCTTGTTCGCCAGGTTCTTGACTAAAAACTTGACGACGTAGTCGCTGACCGTGTGGCCGTACTCGCCGTGGCCGTCCGCGACGATGAAGAGCGCGCGCCGCTCGTCGCTGGGCTTGCACGCGAAGGGGAAGCAGACGACGCCCCGGTCCTGGTTCTCCTTGTACTTGCCGACGTCGCTCTGGCCGTGGCAGGAGAAGGAGCCCACGAGCTTCCGGTCGAAGGGCCGCGCCTTGTTGTCCGCCAAGGGCGGGTAGGGCACGCTCTTCTTGGAGTGGGCGCGCTTGAACTCCGGGGAGATCAGGTACGTCGTCTCGGGCGACCCCTGCTCGCCCGCGGCGAGCTCGACGTCCGGCGCGGCGCCGCCGGAGCCGCCGCCGCCGGGCTTCTTCACGTTCTTGAAGCCGTCCGCGTCGAGCTTCTGGGTCATGCGGCTGCTCTTGCCGCTGGACTGCTTCTCGTTCATGGCGGCGACGACGACGTCCCAGAGCTTGGCGTCCGTCTCGCTGCTCTCCGCCAGGGCGCGCACGCGCTCGACCGCGCTCTCGTTCACGCTCACGCCCGGGGGGAGCGGGCCCAGAGCCTTGAGCACGGCCTCGTACTCCATGTCCGGGTTCTCGACGAGGAGCTTCCGCGCCGCGGCGACGAACTGCACGCCGTCGCCGCCCGCCTGCGTGCCCGCGGCGGCGCCCATGGCTACGCGACCGCCGGCGCCGGAGGGGGACCGCCGCCGCCGCCCGCAGCGGTGGGCGACAGTTGGGTCCGCGGCGCCGCGACGAGTGGGAGCGTCGGCCTCCGACCTGCGACGGCCGGCCGAGCGGCGGTCCTCCGCCTCCGCCCGCTGCTCTCCGCGCGTCGACGGGCAGCCAGGCGTGGACGGTCTCCGCGTTGCTATGTAATGAATCAATCGTTACATAGATATAATGGGGCAGCCTTGCCGTCGGCCGTCGTTTCTCGTTGACGTCCAGCGCCGAAGTTGCCCTGCACGCGACGCGCAACGTGCCGAACACACATGTGGCTGGGTTGTTTAAGATCCCGAGTCGAATGGCGTGATACGCTTTCGAGAAAATCGATGGCAAAGAGGGCTCCGCCAGTGGTGATGGGCACCTTTGGCAAGCTCTATCTCGGCGCCATGGCCACCGATTTGCAAAATTCTTGTTGCATCTGAAAGCCGGCACGGTCGTCTTGCGCGCAGAGCCAATAACTCAAAAACTTCAACAGCAACATAAACTCGGCATTCTATTCAACCCAGCCACACATTCCGAGCTCGAGCGTCTTCCGCCGGCGGCATCTGAAGATGCGCCCGCGCCGCCGGACGCCCTAGCACACCCGTCCTGCCCCGATGCCGCGGCTCCCCGACGAGCTCTGGCGGCTGATCTGCGACGCGTCCTGCGGCGACGCGGCCTGGCGCCGCCTCCACGACGGCGCCGACGGCGTCTGCGAGGCCTGGGCGCTGAGCCTCGCGTCCCGCGGGTTCCGCCGCGTCCTCGACGCGCGCGTGGAGGACGTCGAGGTCGTCGCCGCGCGCGTCGCGCGGAGCGGGGCGCCGGCGCGCGGCTGGCTCGCGCGGCGGTTCCCGAATTTGAAAACGCTGCGCTTGACGGCGGCGCCCGTGAGCTGCGCGGCGGCCTACCAGACGCCCCTCCTCGCCGCGGCGCTCGGCGCGGCGGCGCCCGACGTGGACCTGCGCCTCGCGGCGCCGTCGTTCCGCGCGGCCGCCGTGTTAGGGCCCTTCGACGACCGGCTCCGCGCGCTCGACTGCTCCGGGTCGCCGGACGTCAACGGCGCGGCCGTGCGCGCGCTCTTCGCGCTCTGCGGGCGGTTGGAGGTGTTGAAGCTGCGGCGCTGCGAGGGCCTGCGGTGCCCCGACTTCTTCACGGCGCCGGACTCGCTCGCGCGCGTCGAGCTCGACGGCTGCTGGCGGCTGCGGCTGGAGCTGCTGCCCGCGCTGGCCGTGCTCGCGGAGCAGTGCCGCTTCGAGGTCGACCTCTTCGAGCCGCTCGCCGTGGACGGGACCGTCGAGGTCGTCATCCTCCGCGGGCCCCACAAGGGCTGCTGGGTCGCGTGCTCCGTCGCCGCGGGCCCGTCGCGCGACTGGTGCTACGACGTCTACGTCCACGAGACGGAGCGCTACGACCGCGCCATCGGCTTCGCGGGCCGGCTGGCCCAGGGCGTGTCCCGCGCGCACCTCCGGACGTCTTAAGACTCGCCATCCCACGACGTGAACGCGTCCTGGACGCCGCGGACGAAGCGGGTCTGCGCGTACTGGACGACGCCCTGGCAGACGAGGTCCGCCGCGAGGCGGATGACGGGGTCCGGCGTCAGCAGCAGCGGGCCGACGAGCCGCCCGCTCGTCGTAAAATCGAAGGCGCCGCGGACGCGCGCGGGGCCGCTCGGCCGCTGGGGCCGCAGCGTGCCCTTCAGGTTGATCCTGACGTCGAGCTGGCGCTCGGGCCTATGCCGAATTCAACCACTGATTTGGGACGTCCCGACCAAACTTCGAAATTCTCGAGCTCAGCCACATCGAAGTCGATTCGGCTGATTTTTGGACGAATCGATCGCTCTCGTCGAGTTCTCGAAGCACAGGGAAAGAGTCTCAAACCGTTCGATTACGCGCATATTGAAGATTTGAGTTCCACGCAGGCTCGGGCTGGCCCGCCCAGGACGCCTTGCAGACGATGTCGCGCGACTCCAGATCGAGGCCGCCGCGATCCGTGGGCGTCACGTCGACGTCGACGTAGGTGTTGACGCGCAGCGCCGCGAAGTCGAGGGGGTCCTGCTTGAGTCTATAGCGCTCGCTGTCCGGGCCGTCGCCGCCGCCGACGCGCTCGACGTTCTCGGGCTTCCACGCAGCTCCGACGACGCGCGCGGGCGTGAGGAACGCGCCGAGCGCGGCCGCGTCGCCGCCGCCGCGCACGGCGGCGTCGAGGCTGAGCTCGGCGCCGAACTCGATGAAGTCGAGGCTGACGCGCTTGTAGCGCGTCTTCGTCGCCGCGACGGCCACGGCGCGCCGCGGCGGCGCGAGCGGCGGCGCGAGCGGCCGGCGCGTCGCGGCGAAGGCGTCGGTCGCGGAGAGGCAGTGGCACGCGAGGAGGACGTGCGACAGCAGCATGCGCGCAGACGCGGCGCGCGCCGCTGGCTGCGAGCGCAGGCTTGTCGATGCCGTCATCGCGCCTCAGCTGGATCCGCTGGCCCCGGCCGCGCGCGCCGCCGCGCTGCTCGCGCGCCGCACGGCGTCCGCGCGCCGCGTCCCCAGAGAGCCGCCGTGTTACTCGCCGGCGCTGTCCTGGGTCCTGCAGAAGGCGCGGTCGAGGTCCGGCGAGGAGCAGAAGAGGGCGGCCGCGAGCCCCACGTCGCGGTCCCCGGCGCTTTGCCCGCCGTCGCCGCGGCCCGCGGGCACGTGGCGGTTCACGAGGGCGGGCATGGGCACGGAGAAGTCCATCTGGGGCTGCATGACGGAGCCCATGGCGTCGCTGACCGCCGACGACATCTGCGCCGCAAAGTCCGGGTCGCCGTCGAGCCGCGCCTCCGCCTGGGCAGCAAAAGAGAGATTCAACGTCGCTTCAACGTGAGTGTTCCGCGCGCGCGCGTTCCGGAAACAGCATCCACGCGTCGAGAGCGCTCCGAGAGATGATCGCTCGTCCCAAAATTAGCCGAAACGAGTGGAAAACGACCGAGATAGGAGCCTTTGAAGTTGGGAATTTCGCACCCTTTTGCTGCCCTGGCCTCCGCGTCGTCGACGCACTCGCGCTTCTCCTCCTCGACCTCCGGCGGCGCCTCGGCGTCCGGGGGGGGCGTGTCGCCGACGTCCTCCGGGGGCGGCGCGAGCTCGACGGCCGCCGGCTTCTTCCGCGGCGGCGCCTTCTCGAGCGGCGGCGGCGGTTCGGGCGGCGGCTGGCATTTGCTGAGCCGGACGAGAAAAAAGGCCCAGACGAGCAGGAACAGCGCGACGCCGCCGACGACGAAGTAGAGTTGCATCTCCGCGTCGCCGTCGTCGTCGTCCTTGCTCCGCGCCGGCGTGGCGCTCGGGGCCGGGGACGCCGACGGCTGGGCCGACGGCAGGGGCGTGGGCATCCCCGTGGGGAGGCGGCTCGGGGACGCGCTCGGAGCGCCGTCACCGGCCGCGAACGCGCAGGCCCAGGCCGCGAGCGCGACGCGGACCGCGGCGGGGCAGCCGCGCCGGGCCGCCATCGGAGCGGGAACCGATGAAAATGTTTAGCTCGAAGATACGACGTTGCCCTTTTCTCCGCGCCGGGGATCCGCCGCGGCGTCTTACTCGGCCGGCCGCTTGTGCGCGAGGCCGTCGGTCCACGGGTGGAACGACGCCGTGCAGGGTGCGGCGGGGCCGAAGGCGCGCCGGCGCTGGTGGCCGCCGATGGAGACGAGCGGCCGGCAGCGCCGCGGCGCGCTGAGGACGAGCCTCGCGTGCAGCGCGGCGTCGCGCTCAGAGGCGGCCGGCTCGTCGCGCGCGGGCGCGACCGCGCTCTCGCCGAGCGGCGCGGCGTCGTCGAGCGGCGCGGCGTCGAGCGGCGGCGCGGCCCGCGCCGGCTCGCTCGCCGCGGCGGCCTCCTCCGCGGACTCCGCCTCCTCCTCGGCCTCCTCCTCGGTCGCCTCCTCGGCCTCCTCCTCGGCCTCCGGCTCCTCGGTCACCTCCGCAGACTCCGGCTCCTCGGCCTCCTCCGCGGACTCCGTCGCCGCGGCGGGCTCCGGCTCCTCGAAGCGCGGCGTCTCCGCAAAAGGCGCGCCCCCCGCCGCGGGCGCGGCCCCGGCCGCGGGCGCCGCGCGGTCCCGGCCCGGCAGCGTCGCCGCCGCCGCGGCGAGCGCGAGCGCGCCGACGGCGACCGCCAGCCAGGGCCGCCGCGGCGCCGCCGCGCGCCGCGGCGCCGGCGCGGCGTCGACGACGGCCTCGACGACCCAGTCCTCGTCGAGCGCCTCCTCGACGACCGCGTCCGGCGTCACGGGCGGCGCGGCGACGTCGGCGTCGCCGTCGGCGAGCGCCGCCGGCGGCGCGGACGCGGACCGCTTCGGGGACGGCCTATCGAAGGCGAAGCGCGGCGGCGTCGGCGCCGCGGCCGGCGTCGGCGACCGCGGCGGCCGGTGGCCCGGCGTCGGGCCGGCGTCGAAGGCCTGGTCCGCCAGGGCCCGGTCGGCGACGCGCAGGAGCTCCGCGAGCTCCGGCGCGTCCTCGGGCGCGGGCCGCTTCTCCGGCGGCGGCCGGACCGTCTCCGGCGACCGCGCGAGCGCCTCGAGGCGCCGCCCCTCGGTCCGCGCCGACTCGAGGGCCGACGCGAGGGCCGCGCGCTCGTCCTCCTGCGCCCGGAGCGCGCCGAAGATCGCCGTGTCCTGGAGGTTCTCGATCGACGGCGCCTCGCCGTACGCGAAGCTCGGCGGCGTGCTCCGGCTCGGCGCGCGCTTGGGCCGCCCGAAGGCCCGGGGCCGCGGCGCGGCGGCGCGGCGGCCGTCGTCGAGCCGCGGCACGTTGACGGCGCGCTGCGGCGCGGGCCGGTGGAGCGTGAACGTCGCGCGCGTGGGACTGTCGGGCGACCTGGGCTGGCGCCGCGCCGCGCGCGTCGCGGCGCGCGCCGCCGCGCGCTTGCTCGACGCCGGCGTCGGCGGGCTCGCCCAGTCGTCGCCGGACGTGTCGCTCACGTAGCAGAGGTCGTCGTCGGTCTCCATATGGGCGGGAAGAGGCGGGCGACGACGATGCGAAGAAGAAGCGGCGTCTGCGAGCGTTCTTCGAGGGCTTTCGACGGCGCGCCGAGGCGGAGATGCGGTGCCGCGGACCGGCGTCGTGGCGTCGTTCGGATGCGCCTAGGGGATCCGATAATATCCTACCATCATGGGCCCCCCAATTAAAAAACTTCAATAAAAAGCGTCGCTAAACATCGGGCTTGCGGCACTTATGATGTGGCATGCAATTCGCGCCCGCGTGCCCGCGCTCTCGCGTCGGACGCGGTCGTTCAGCGAGCAGAGCGACGTCTTCGACCGGGCCGCGAAGCTGAAACAGCGCGCGCGCGCGCTCGCGGCGCCCGACGCGGCGGACTTCGACTACCTGCGCGAGGCCGTCGCCGAGCGCGTCGTCGGCCGCCTGCGCGACGTCGCGCGGAGTACGCTGGCCGACGCGCTGGACCTGGGCTGCCACACGGGCCACCTGCGGCGCGCGCTCGAGGACGACGCGGGCGTCGACGGCGCCTGCGCCGCGGGGATTTCCCGTTTATCCCAAACGGACCGGTCGCCCGCGCTCGTCGCCGCGTGCGCCGCGGAGCCCGGCGACGTCCTGGAAGCCGTCTCCTGCGTCGTCGCCGACGAGGAGGCGCGCCTGCCCTTCGACGACGGGGCCTTCGACGTCGTGCTGAGCTCGCTGAACCTCAACTGGGTCAACGACCTGCCGCGCGCCTTGAGCGAGGTCCGGCGCGTGCTCCGGCCCGACGGCGTCTTCGTCGGCGCGCTGCTCGGCGCGGGCACGCTCGGCGAGCTCCAGTACGCCTTCGCGGCGGCGGAGGAGGAGCGCACGGGCGGCGTGTCGCCGCACTGCTCGCCCGCGGCGCGTTTAGCGGACTGCGGCCAGCTGCTCCAGCGCGCGGGCTTCCAGCTCATTACGGTGGACGTCGAGCGCATCCAGGTCGACTTCGCCGACGCCTTCGTGCTTTTGGATGATCTGCGGCGCATGGGCGAGCAGCACGCGCCCGCGGAGCGGGGGCCGAACGTGCTCACGCGACGCGTTCCTCGCGATGGCCGCGGCCTACGGGGCCCTGTTCGCCAACGACGACGCGGAATCCTCCGTCCAGGCGTCCTTCGAGGTCGTCTTCCTCATCGGCTGGGCGCCCCACGCGAGCCAGCCGAAGCCCGACGCGCGCGGCTCCGCGACGAAGAAGATCGGCGACCTGCCGCCGACGGCCTGGAAGCCGGGCACCGGCGGCACCTTCGAGCCGGCCTAAACATTAGCCTTGAGGATGCGGTCGTAGTGTCGCCGCGCCGCCGGGTCCTGGAGGACGGCGTAGGCCTCGTTGATGCGCGTCATGGCCGCGCCCGAGTCGCGGCGCCGGTCCGGGTGGTGCTCCTTCGCCAGAGCCCGGTAGACGCGCTTCAGGTCCTCCTGGGGCATCTCCCGGTCGACGCCGAGGGCGTCGTAGAGCGTCGGCTTTCCCGCGGCCGCGGACTCGCGGAGCGAGCGGAACGCGCCCTGCCAGTCCTCGGGCTCCGGCGGCAGCGGGTCGTGGCTCTCCTCGAGGCCCGCCGTCGCGGCGGCGGCGAAGGCGCTCATGCCGCCGCGCCGCGCGTCCGCGCGCGGCGGCAGCGTCGGCGCCGGGTCCGGCGGCGCGGCCTCGGGCGGCCGTCGCCGTTCGGACGCGCGCGGCGCGGCCGCCTTCCCGCGCCGGGGCGCGTAGGGGATGCCCTCGACCTCGCACTTGGCCTTGCGCCGCAGCTCCGCGATGTCGCGCGAGCTGTAGTCGTCGCGCCAGCGCGCGGGCTTGGACGGCTTACAGGGCTTGGGCCGTTCGACGCCGCGCTCGCGGTCCCACTCGGCGCCCGACAGCGTCCGCGTGCCGGCGTCGTCCTCGACGACGACGTCGTAGTCGCCGTCGAGGCCGTTCGGGCCCTTGAATTGGTAGCTCACGGTCGTCGTGCCCGGCTTGCGCTTCGATTCCGTGAACGTCACATTCGCGGGCGGCGGCGGCGGCGGCGCGGGCGCGGCGCGCCGCGCCTTCGGCCGGATCGGCGCGCGCGCCGTCCGCGGGTCGCGCGTGCCCTCGATGTCCTCCTTGGCGCGGCGCCGCATCTCCAGGATGTCCGCCTTGCTGTACTCGTCGCGCCAGCCGTCTTTTCCTAGGGCTACTGTTTCCCCGGCGCCGCCGCCGAGCGAGAAGCCCTCGTCGTCCTCGTCGCGGTCCCGCGCGGCGGGGGCGTAGTCCAGACACTTCCAGGACACCCAGCCCTGGCTCGGCGTCGCGAGCTGCACGCGGAGCGGCGCGCCCGCGGCCTCGCGCGCCGTCGCCTGGGGGTTGATCTCCACGACCGTGCCGCCGGCGAGCTCGGCGACGAAGGGCGAATGCTTGGAGACGCCCTGGCGCACGACGCAGCCGCTCCGGCGCACGCGCTGCTCGGTTTGAGTCGGCGGGTCCATCTCACCATCTCCGGAAGGCCTCCACCCCGATGCAATGTGGGGTGCAAGGAATGGATACCGACGAGCTCCACGGGCGAGCTCTCGCAACAGGCGGCACGATGTCGGGGCGGGCGCGGGGCGGGTCCCGGGCCTCGT
>NW_008705600.1:236894-256582 GCF_000186865.1 Aureococcus anophagefferens
GCCCCCGCGGCCGCCGCGGCCCGCCGCCGCCGCCGCCGCCGCCGCCGCCGCCGCGGCGCGGCGGCGGCCGCGGCGCGGCCGCGCGGCCCGCGGGCCACCGGCGCAGCGACTCGGGCCCGCGGAACCCGCCGGGCACGGCGAGCGAGAACAAGGGCCTCGTCGCGTCGGAGCTGCGCAAGCCGTCGATCCCGCCGCGGTTCAGCAGCCGGCGCGCCGCGGACCGGGGCAGGGACGCGCCCGGCGCGGCGCTGACGCCCGTCGAGGGCTTCTCCACCGTCGAGCTCTGCGCCCACCTCTCGTCGTTGCGCTGCGAGCAGCTCCACCGGGCCCTGCGCCAGCTCGTGCAGCGCCTCATGCTCCACCCGCTGAACCAGCAGTGGTTCAACGTGCCCGTCGACGCCGAGGGTTTGGGGTTGCCGGACTACCACGACCTCATCGCCGAGCCCATGGACCTGGGGACCATCAAGTCGCGGCTGGCGTCCTTCCAGTACAGCGACGTGTCGTCGTTCGCTAGAGACGTGCGCCTCGGGGCAGCAAAAGAGAGCGACATTCCCAACTTCAAAGGCTCCTTTCTCGGGCGTTTTCCACTCGTTTCGGCTGATGTTTGGACGAGCGATCATCTCTCGGGACGGTCTCGCAGCGTGGATGCTTTTTCCGGAACGCGCGCGCGCGGAACACTCACGTTGAAGCGACGTTGAATCACTCTCGTGCCGCCCAGGTGCGCCTCGTCTTCGAGAACGCGACGGCCTACAACCCGCCGCGGAACGCGGTCCACGCGGCGGCCGTGGCCATGAGCCGCGACTTCGACGCGGACCTGGAGCGCGCCCTGGAGCGCTGCGCGCGCCAGTCCCAGGCGACCCACGACCACGAGTGCGGCTTGTGCGCGGGCAAGCAGTGCGTGCTCTGCGGCGACAAGTGCCTCACGTTCGAGGCGCCCGCGCTCATCTGCAGCGGCCCCTGCGGCCAGCGCGTGCGCCGCGACCAGCACTACCACGTGACGCGCGACGGGTCGCGGCTCTGGTGCCACAAGTGCTACCTGGGTCTCAAGTCCGTAATTCCTCCGCCGGCGGACCACGGCGAGCCCGCCGCCGCCGCGGGGCTGTGGTACAAGCGCGACCTCATCAAGCGCAAGTTCGACGAGGACGTCGCCGAGCCCTGGGTCCAGTGCGACGCCTGCTGGCGCTGGGTCCACCAGACCTGCGCGCTCTTCAACGCGAAGGCCGAGGCGGACCGGGGCTGCGACGGCCAGCGCTTCGTGTGCCCGCTCTGCGAGCTCCAGGGCGCGCACCTCGACCCCCCCGAGGACGACCGGCGGCGCAAGGTGCCCGCGGCGCAGCTCGAGGCCGCGACGAAGCGGCGCGCGGGGCTGCGGGAGGACCCGAAGAAGTCGGCGTTGGCCGCGGACGACGACGACGACGGTGCCGCGCGGCCTCTGAAGCTCGCCGCGTTGACGTCGAACTCGCTCACGCTCGAGGCGGACTTCGACGTGCCGCCGGGCGCGCGGGGCGGCGACGGCGCGGGCGACGTCGCGGGCTCGTCGGGCGCGGGCGGGCCGTCGGACCGGCGGCCGCGCCGCGGTTTGGTCGTCGTGACGCGGACGCCCGGCGACGACGAGTCGGGCGCGTCCTACGAGCTCGAGCTCGCCGACGGGCGGTCCTGGCACGGGCCCGTCGACGACGGCGCGGAAGATGCGGCGCCCGCGGCGAAGAAGCCCCGGGCCGACCCGTCGAAGCGGCGGCGCAAGCCCCGGGACGAGGACGTTTCCCCCGCGGCGCCGGACCCGTCGTGGTGGTCCGCGGCGGCGCTGCCGGAGACGGCGATGACGAAAGCGTTAGAAGCCGCGGTGAAGGCGCGCATGGTCGAGCTCGGCGGTGAGTCCGCGGCGCACGCGCCGTCCGTCGCCGTCCGTTTAGTCTCGTGCGTGCCGCAGTCGCTCCGCGTCCAGGGCGTGCTGCGCAAGCACTTCGTCGGGCCCGGCGGCGCCGAATTGCCCGAGGCCATCCCCTTCGAGTCGCGGTCCGTGGTCCTCTTCCAGAAGAACGACGGCGTCGATTTGTGCGTCTTCTCCATGTACGTCCACGAGTTCGGCGACGCGTGCGGCCCGTCCGCGAAACGCGTCTACGTGGCTTATCTGGATTCCGTGGAGTACTTCCGGCCGCGCACGGCGCGGACCGAGGTCTACCACGAGCTCTTGGTGGCCTACCTGGACTGGAGCCGGCGGCGGGGGTTTACCGCGGCGCACATCTGGGCCTGCCCGCCGCAGCGGGGCAACAACTTCATCTTCTGGTGCCACCCGACGCACCAGCGCACGCCCTCCCGCGAGCGGCTCACGGAGTGGTACCGGGCCATGGTGCGCCGCGCCGTGGAGACGGGCGCCGTGAGTCGGGTCGCGTCGCTCTACGACGAGTACCTCGCGGCCGTCGACACGATGCGGCGCCGCCACAAGCCCGGCGACCGCAAGAGGAACCCGGCCTGGGTCGACAAGCTCGAGAAGCCGCCGGCGAAGAAGGACGACGAGAAGAAGGACGAGGCGTCCTGCCGCGACGCGCCGCGGCCGCCGGACCCGAAATCCCCCAAGGCCGCGCCCAAGTCGGCGCCGCCGCTCTCCGAGTCGCAGTCGTCCGAGGCGCCGGCCTGCCCGCCGCTCTTCGACGGCGACTACTGGCCCGAGGAGTGCTGCCGCCTCGTGTCGCTCATCGAGCGGCGCAAGGGCTTGTTCGGGAGCCACTCTTTACGGTCCCAGAACGACGTGTCGGTCTACGACCATTTCGTGAACTTATTGAAGCACGTCGTGCAGCAGCCGTCGAGCTACCCCTTCATGGCGCCCGTGGACGCGGAGGCGCTGGGCCTGGCGGACTACCACGACGTCGTCAAGGCGCCCATGGACCTGGGCACCGTGGAGCGGCGCCTCGGCGGCGGGTCCTACGCCAACCCCCAAAAGCTCGTCGACGACGTGCGCCTGACCTTCGCGAACGCGCAGAAGTACAACCCGCCGGCGCACCCCGTGCACGAGGCGGCGACGCACCTGGGCTGCGTCTTCGAGAAGAAGCTCCAGAACCTGCTCCAGCGGCTCAAGTCCGCGGGCCAGCTCGACGACGCGCGGAAGTTCCTCCGCGAGTTCCCGCTCTCCGGGGCCGCGGCCGCGGCGCCGGACCGCGGCGCGCCGCCGCCGCCGCCGCCGCCTTCCGCGCCGTCGTTGCGGGCGCGCCTGCTGCCGGAGCTCGCGTCGAGCGTCCACAAGATGAAGGACTCGCAGTTCGTGCTCTATTTACAACCGGACGAGCGGCCGCCGACGGAGCCCGGCGCGCCCGCGCGGCCGCGGAAGCCGAAAGGCCCCTCGTCCATCGACGACCCCGACGCCGACACGCGCGTGACCAACGCGCTCGTCGACTCGCGCCACACGTTCCTCGAGATGTGCCAGTTCTGGCACTACCAGTTCGACACGTTGCGCCGCGCGAAGCATTCGTCGATCATGCTCCTCTACCACCTCCACAACCCGCACGCCGACTCCTTGGCCATCCTCTGCTCCAACTGCTCCCGCGAGGTCAAGCGCGTCCGCTGGCACTGCGCGACGTGCATCGACTACAACATCTGCCGCGACTGCGAGCGCCAGGGCCGCCAGGTGCACCACCACAGCCTCACGCCCTTCCGCATCACCTTCGCGAGGCGCCGCGCGCTCCCGCCGCCGGAGGCGCCCGCGGCCTAGCGGGGGGGGGTAACGGGCTGGCTGGCTCGCTCGTCGTGCGCGTCATGGCATGGCATGACCTGCGAATCCCTATCTCTCTCTAGCGCATTAGACGAGCTAGCCCGCCGGCGCGCCGCCTTGGGCGGGCGCGGGCGCTGGGGGCCCTCTAGCCTCTCTCGAGGGGGCACCGGTCGGCCGCACCCGCAGGTCTTCAAAACCACGGCTCCTCGACGACAGGTTCGTCGCGGAGATTCGCGCCCCCGTACGCCCCGACGCCGAGTATCCGCGCCTTGCCTCCGTTTCCAACACGCCCTCTCGCGCATAATGGACCACGGACAGACGAACTCGACTGATTCGAAAGAGATGGACTGGCAGATCAAGCAACGCGAGTACGAGGAAAAGAAGGCTCGGGCGAAAGCGCTCCGGCTCCGGCTCACCTGCACGATTTGCGGCGCCAGACCGAAGACCTTGCTCAACTGCCCCTGTGGGACTACGCAGTACTGTTCGACGGAATGCCAACGCGTCGACTGGCGCGACCGCGGCCACCGAAAGGCGTGCAAGAAGATCCGAAACGAGCGCGCGGCGGAGGCCGCGCGGGCGGAAGCCCCGACGCCCCCGCCGCCGGAGGAGGTCGTCTACGGCCCCGCGCCGCGGTCGCACGCCGACGAGGTCCGCGCGCGCATCGCGGCGGAACACGAGGCCGCTCGCGCGCGGCGCGAGGCGAACCCCGAGCCGGCCCCGCTGTCGGCGCGAGACGGATCGCGGTGCCCGATTTGTTTCGAGGACTGGGACGTGAACAAAGCTCCCGCGCTTCGCATGTGTTGCTGCCGAAAGATCTGCATGTCGTGCAGTGACAAGATCGGCTTCAAGCCGTGTCCTCTCTGCCGGGCGCGGGTCCCCCGTGGCGAACCGGAGGCGCTGGCTCTGCTTCGTCGTCACGTGGACGCCGAGATCCCGGACGCGCTCACACATTTGGGAAGTATGTACCGTGAAGGTAAACTCGGCCTCGTGAAATCCGCAAAAAAGGCCGCGAAACTTTACAAGCGTGCGGTGGAGCTCGGCGATACGGAGGCGATGACTTGTCTTGCTGCTTTGTTCTTTGCTGGAAACGGTGTCAAGCTGGACGCGAAAAAAGGGGAGCAGCTCCTTCGCATAGCCGCGGACCGGGGCTACGCGATAGCCCAGTGCAACCTCGGGACTAGACTATATGATGATGCCGACGCCATGTACAGCGAGATACGCAACGAGTTCGCCTCCAAGGGCACGAACGTGAACAAATTGGAAGCCAGTGCCAAGCTCGCGCTCGTTTCGAAGAAACACGAGGAGGCTTTTCGCTTTTACATGCTCGCTGCTCGCCAAGGACTCACTCAGGCTGAATGCTACGTCGCCACCTCATTCATTCGAGGCTCAGGCGTGAAACAGGACATCTTAGAAGGCAAACGCTGGCTCGCGCGCGCGGCCGCCAAAGGGGACGAGGGGGCCATCGCCACGCTCAACGCGTTCTAGCAAAACGAGTCCTGCCTGCCGCTCGCCTAGGGGGGGAGGCGCCCGCGGCCTAGCGGAACTAACGGGCCGCTCGCTCGTGTGTGTCGACGTCCCCCAGGTTGTCCCTCGCCGCCAGTACGTCGTTTTTTTTGCCACAGCCTTTGGCATCCTTAGATTTTTCGGTCTCGAGGCTGCTAGCCGCCTCGTGTTTGATTCATCTTAAGCCATGGGCTTCCTCGACCGCATGGTTTGCGACGCCCACATCAAGGATCGCGTCCTCGAGATGATGACGGCGAGAGGGGGCGAAGAGGTCTCCATCATCGAGAAAAACAGCTTCGAGGGGTCCGAAGTGAACGACGCGCTGCTCGACGCCATGGAACAAGTTTCGATGTCTTACAAAGGTGCGCTTGACCGGGCGTGGGATCTCGGGCGCGTGCCGCGCTCGCGCCGACCCGGGCGAGGAATCTCGAGCGCGTGCCGCGCTCGCGCCGACCCGGACGAGAAATTTTATTCCGCGCAGGCTACTCCTTCGCGTTTCACTCGCTCAAGCCGCATTTGTACCTTTCTTGTCTCGCCCACCGTTTTAGTGACGGACCGTTGGCCCCGGAAGATGTCAAGCTCTGCGAACTTTACACGCGGAACGACATCCTCGAGCACGTCGCTAAAACGACAACCGACGAGGCCCTTCGCGCGTCCATCGAAAATTACATGGCGCATATCATGCCCGGGCATCTGGAGACCGCCCAAGCGGAAGCACGCGCCGCTCGCGACGCGGCTCTGAAGTCGACCGGCACCTGGGGTTGGGCGGACTCCGAGTCGGACGAGGAATGAGCGATATCGATCTGCGGGCCGCCGCGACGACCGCCGGCCGTTCATCGTAAGACGCACGTTAGTCCCGAGCGTCGCCGACGCGCGGGTGGAGGAGGTCGTCGTAGACGACGACCTCGGCCCCGGCCTCGTGCGTCGCGCGCGCGGCGACGACGGCGGCCGTGAGCCAGCACGGCTCGCCGTCGTCCGCCGCGCAGCGCACGACGTGCCAGTCGAAGACCGCGTCCCGGGGTTGCGCCGGGAACGCCGGGTCCCGCGGCTCCGGCGGGTGGCGGCTGCGGAAGCGGACGACGAAGCGCCGGTGGCAGGCCGGCTCGACCTCCGCGATGTAGACCGTCCGCTGCGCGTCCTCGCGATACGACACGCGCGACGCCGAGAGCATGATGCCGTAGGAGAGCACCATCATGCGGTGGAAGCGGTCCACGGGCCCCGTCGCGGCCTTGTTCTGCGGCGCCGCGAGGTCGTAGACGAAGGCGATGGCCGCGCCGCCGAAGCGCTCGAAGTTGTGGAGCGCGTGGATCTGGGCTTCCAGCACGTCCTCCGGCGCCCAGCGCGGGTGGGCCGCGACGAGGCGCCAGGACCCGCGGCGGGAGACGTCGACGCCCCGCCGGTCGAGGAGCGGCGCCGCCGACGCGGCCGTGAGCGCCTCGCAGCGGTCCGCGGCGAGGCGCAGCAGGCGCGGCAGCGGCGGCAGCGCCGCGACGAAGCCGTCGTCGACGAAGTCGCGGCCCGACAGGTCCACGTCCGTCAGCGTCGCGCCGTAGCGCGCGAGCGCGTCGAGCGCGCCGCGCGCGCCGCGCGCCGCGCGCAGGTCGAGCCGCCGCCGCGCGCCGCGGGCGACGTCGCGCCAGGTCCCGTTCGCGGCCTCGACGGCGAGGAGGTCCGCTTCGCCGGCGGCCCAGGGCAGGACGAGTCCAATCGCCGTCTCGTCGACGGAGAAGCGGCTCGGCGCCCGGCGCTCGGGTTCCGCCGATGCCATCGCGGCGGTTGATCCTGTCTCGTCGACGGAGCGGCGGCTCGGGGCTCGGCGCTCAGGCCCCGCGGCCGAGGCCGTAGCGGCCGTCGTTGCGGTCGCCGCAGATGGAGCGCCGCCCCCGCGGCGGCAGGAGCGCCGCGCCGACGAGCGGTTTCAAGAACGACCAGACGATCTGGTAGAGGTCGCCTATGAGTATTGATGGTTTCTTGTGACTCACGTGATTTCACATGCGCAGCATTCTCACCGAGGTCCTCGACGCGCCCGCGCAACGCGAGCTGGCGCTGGGCGCAGAGGAGGAAGGTTTTGAAGCCTAGTCGCGGCTCGCGGAGCTTGGCCTGGGAGCGCAGGAAGCCCTCGACGGTCGAGCCGCGCGGGATGTGCGCCGGCGACCGACCGCTCGCGTTGATGTATTGTAGCGGCTTGGTCTGCTCCTCCTGTGGCAACGACGCGCCTGAGCCCATACGTTTGTGAGAGCTTGTTCTCCAGGAGGGGCAACTTTCATTCAACATGCAGGAGGGGAGGGTCTTTTTTACGCCGGCGCGCTACTCGGCGTCGGGTTCGGCGCGCGTCGGGAGCGCGGTGGATTCGGCGCTCTCGTCGCTCTTCGCCGGCGACGGGCCCGGGGCCTCGCTCCTCGGCGTCTTCGCCGGCGAGATTGCCGCGAGGAACGTGGGGATGCACGTCGTGCCCTCGGCGACGCGCCCGACGGCGTCCCGGGGGCTCTCGAGCCACCAGGCGACGGGCCGCTCCGCCGCGACGGCGAGCCGCGGCAGCGGCGCGTCGGGCTCGAGGAGCGCCGCGAGGTCGTCGAAGGCCGCGACGCGGTCGAGGAGCGCCGCGAGGCGCGCCCGCGGCACGCGGTGGCCGTGGAGCCAGAGGAAGAAGCGCGCGGCGTCCCCCGGCGACAGCGCGCCGTCGCCGTCGCCGGCGAAGGAGTCCCAGGCGCCCTCGAGCTGAGACAACGACGCGACGCCGCGGTCCGCGACGGCGCGGCGCACCGACGCCGCGAGGGACCGCGCGGCGTGCTCCTTCGCCAGGAGCGCCTCGAGCTCGCCGTCGACCAAGGCCGCGTCCGCGTCCGCCGTCGCCGAGAGGAACGCCGACTCGGCGACGAGCGAGGCGGCGAGCGCCAGAGCGCCCGCGGCCGCGACAGTCACCGTCGTCGCCGCGAAGGCGCAGGCGAGGAGCACGTAGGCGTTGACGAGGCCGCCGACGAGGCGCGGCTGGTCGTCGCCGAGGACGGCGCGCACGCTCTTGGACGCGGGCCGGCCGCCGGCCGCGCGGGCCCGGGCCGCCTCGAGCGCCGCCCCCAAAGTCCCCGGCGGCCCGTCGACGGGCGTCGTCGCCCGGAACAGGACGTCGCGCGTCGTGTTCACGACGAGCGCGCGGAGGACGAGGCCGACGACGAGCAGGAACGAGGGAAAGCCCCCGTCGCCGAACCAGCGCATCGCGACCGCGACGGCGAGGAGCGACTCCGCGCGCGGCGCGAGGAGCGACGCCGCGGACGCGCGGAGCGCTTTCGCCAGGTACGCGTGGAACTCGAACGTCGCCGGGAGGTCGTGGCGCGCGAGGAACTCCTCGCGGACGGCCGCGTATTCCGCCTGTGTGCAAATCAACCAGTGAGCTGGGACGTCGGGGCCAAACTTCAGAATTCTCTAGCTCGGTCAAATCGAAGTCGATTCGGCTGATTTTTGGACGAATCGATTGCTCTCAGCGAGTTCTCGAAGCACGGCGGAAGTGATCGTGTCAAAACATTCGAATACGCGCACATTGAAGTCGGGTTGAAGATTTGATTTGCACACAGTATTCGGCCGCGTCGCGCCAGCTCGCCTTCGTCGCCCCGGCGACCGTGCGATTGATGCGGCGCGTCGACGTCGCGGCGGCGGCGAAGGCGTGGAACATGCGCGCGTCGCCGCGCACGAGGCGGGACGCGAGGGCGTCGAGGGCCCGGTCGTCCCGTCGAGCGCACGACGCCTCGACGGCGACGGCGACGGCCAGGAGCGCGGCCGCTCCGAGGAGCGCGACGTCGCCCTCGAGGGCGACGCCCGTCGCGCGGAGGCCGAGGGCGAGCACGCCGGCGAGGAAGAAGAGCTTCTTCGCGGGTTTGAGGAGCTTGCCGTCCACCGACGTGTGGAGGCGCTCCACGAGTATGCCCAGGAGGGCCGTCACGACGAGGATGAGGCGGAGATGCATCGTCGCATCGTCGAGGAGGGACGCAGGGCTTGTCTCCGTCGTCTTGGCAACGGGAGGCGCCGTGCGCGCCATGAAGCTGCCCATGTCGCACCAAGCTCGGCGAGGATTTGGCAAACTCTTGAGAATCGCCAAAGACACGGGTCGAGCTAGTGGCAGCCGCCTGCGCGCCCTGCCTCGCCCACATGCTCCACGCGGCGATGGCGGAATTAGCCGCCTATAACAATTCGTCGAGCACGCCTTCATCGCGGGCGCGCCAACGCCCGGCCTACCTTAAACCTCGAGACAGTCACTATGACCGATGGCTAGCTCATAAAAACGAGACGGAGCGCAAGGAGAACGAGGAGCGGCGCAAGGCGATGGGGTTGCCCCCGGAACCACCGCCGCGTCCACCGCCCTGCTCTTCGTGGGTTCGCGCGACTGATCCCGGAGACAAGTCGATAGCGCGCCAAACGTTCTCCGACCCGAACGACTTCGTATGCGGCGAGCATCTTCTGAAAAAAGTCCTGAGTCTCAAAGACCGATCTGGAGCGGAAATGGAAGTCCAACTGGTATTGTCTGGGCCGTATATGTCCCGGACTGGCCATGGACGCTGTGCGCTTGGCGCCGCACTTCCTAGCGAGTTTACGTTAAACTCGAGCCATCGTCTTCGCGTGCGCGATGAATCTTGGCCGGAGTTCGAGGTCGCAGTGAAAAGTCAGTCCGCGCACGCCGTCCTATCTGCCGAAATGGATGCTGTCGCAACGCGCGACGGCAAGGATGTCCTCCATCTCGCGTGGGGCGGGTCGACTCCTGCGAACCCAAACTTCCGTGACCGCTACAACTTCGATGATTTCTACAACGAGCTTTCCTTTTCCGCGAGGCTCTACGTCCATCCGGCGTTGATCTGCTCCCAGTGCGATGCGGCATCCCCGAATACTGGGCGTGTGGACCGCGCGCGGTGTTTGGTCCTCAGCGCAACCAAGCGCTACGGAGGCGCCTTCGGCGGACGCTCTGGTATCGCAAAGCTGATTTGGGCCTTTGACGAGCCGCTCCAGGGCTCTTCTTGCGGTACTTGCGGGCGGGTCATATTTTGCGAGCACTGTGTCCAAGATAGTCTCCGGTGCAAGATCTGCAATGCGACGACCTGCGGCATTTGCAGACAATATTGGGAATGCCAAAACTCCTGGTGCACTCTCGCCAACGGCTGCCCGAACAAGTCCTGTCGCGACGATGAATCGTCCGAAGCAGGCGCTGTGTTTTGCACCCGATGTCCGTTCTGGTAGTACATATATAACGACGAGTCCCGGCAAGTCTAGGCCTCCTCAAAACGCGCCGTCGTCGTCGTCGTCGTCGGCGACGATGCGGCGGCGGCGGCGGGGCCGGGGCGTGGCGCGCCAGTGCATGGAGAGGCCCTCGGCCGCGTCGAAGAGGAGGCCGTCGGACGCGAGCATGACGTGGCGCTCGCCCGGCTCGTCCTTGTACGCGAGGACGAAGCCGCGCGCGGAGAGGAACCGCTCGGGCACCTCGGCAACGGCGAGGCCGACGTGGCCGTGCGCGCCGAGGTGGCGCACGAGCGTCGCGTCGTACCACTCGAGGGTCGCGGCGCCGCCGGGCCCCTCGACCTCCCACCGGACCTGCACGCCGTCGCCCGCGCGGAGGCCCCGCGTCTCCGCCGCCGCGGCGGCGCCCGCGGCGCCGCGGTCGAGCGCGTCCGACACGACGGCCGGAAACGCCGCGCGGCACATGGGGCAGCGCGACGCGCCGCCGGCCGCCGCCGCGCGCATGGCCGCCACGCACGACGCGTGGAACTGGTGCGCGCACGCCGTCGTGAAGCCGTCGCGCGCCGTGATGGCCTCGAAGCAGATCGCGCACTCGTCGCCGCCGCCGTCGTCGTCGTCGTCGTCGGGCTCGGGCGCCTCGGGCGCCGCCGCCTCCTCTTCCTCCTCATCGTCGTCGTCGTCGTCGAAGCGGAGGCGCCGGTTCGCGCCGCGGAGCCGGCCGCGGCCCGTCTCCAGGATCGTCTCCGCGCGGTCGAGGGCCTGGGCAGGACAAGAGAGATTCAACGTCTCTTCAACGTGAGTGTTCCGCGCGCGCGCGTCACGAGAAAAACATCCACGCGTCGAGACCGTTCCGAGAGATGATCGCTCGTCCAAAAATCAGCCGAAACGAGTGGAAAATGGCCGAGATCGGAGCCTTTGAAGTTGGGAATCTCGCTCTCTTGTGCTGCGCGGTCGAGCGCGTCGTCGTCGCCGTCGGCCATGACGACGTCCTCGTCGCTCTCGAGGCCGTGGCGCGCGAGGAGATTCGCGGCGAGGCGGCCGCCGGCGAGGCCGCGGGAAACGCCGTCGCCGTCGCTGTCGCCGTCGTCGTCGCTATCGCTCGTGTCCTCGCGCGCGGGCCGCAGCGCGTATCTGCGCTGGTCGCCGGCGCTGTGGGCGAGGCAGAAGGGCTCCGTCATGTGCTTCCCGTAGTCGCCGCGCTTGACGGCGGCCGAGAAGCTGTCCTCGTGGACGTCGCGGCGGCAGAGCGCGCAGTAGAGCGTCCGCGGGCCGCCGTCGTCGGAGTCGCTGCTCGACGACGCCGCCGCGACGGCGCGGCGGCGCCGCCGCTTCTTCCGCGGCCGCGGGGGCGGCGCCGCGGGCCGCCGCCGCGCCTTGGGCGTCGACGGCATCTCCGGGTCGTAGGAATCGTCGCTCTCCGCCGACGACGGCTCCTCGTCGTCCTCGACGTCGTAGTCGCTGTCGAAGTCGCGGCCCGGCCGCGACATCTTGTTTCCGCGAGGGGCGCGGCGACGAGAGCCCGCGCCGCCAGCTCCAGCTCGTCGCCCAGGCTTCGGCCAAAACAGAAACTGGCGCTGCTTGCTGTTTTGCTTGAATGGCCATCGTGTGTGGCAGCCCCGCGATGTTCGGCCTCGCGTCGCTCTCGCGCGCGTGACCGCCATGGAGCTGCTGCCGCGCGACCTCTTCCTCGAGTTCCTCGCCTGCGTGCCCCTCGGCGACACGGCGCCGCTGGGCTGCGTCTCGGCGCGCTGGCGCGCCGCCGTCGACGACGGCTGGCTCCTCGCGCGCTGGCGCGCGCTCCGCGGCTGGGCGGGCGACGCGTCGCCCGCGACCCTCGCCGAGTTCCGCGGGCACGCGCGGAGCGCGAGCGCGGCGCGGCGCCTCTTCCTCGCCGCCGCGCGGCGGGATGTGGGCGAACTCGCCGCGCTCTCGCGAAACGGCGCGTCGCAGCGCTTCGTCGACGCGTCCAGCGGCTGGTCCGCGCTCCACGCCGCGGCGACGCGCGGCGACGTCGACGTCGCAAAGTTTCTGCTGGAGCACCGCGACGACGGCCCCCGGGACCGGTCCCTCGTCGACGGGCCCGACGTCGGAGCGTGCACGCCGCTGCCATCGTGGACCTGCTCCTCGACGCGGGCGCGGCCGTCGACGCGCGCGACGCGCACGGCCAGACGAGCCTGTGGAAGGCGGCCTGGCGCGCCGCGCGCGCGATCCGCGCGGCCGTTCTTTTCATCGCGTCCGTAGGTACGGCCGCGCGGCGTGCGCGCGGCGGCTGCTGGACCGCGGCGCCGACGCGGCCGCGGCGCCCGACGCGGGGCCCGGCGCGGGCCTCGCGCCCCTCGACGTCGCCGCGCGGAACCCGCTGTCGCGGCCGGGCTGCCTCACCGTCGCGCTCCTCCTCGAGCGGCGCGGCGCGCGCGCCGCCGCGGCCCGGCCGCCGGCGCCGCCGCCGCCGCCGCCGACGGCGCGCGAGCCGCCGCGGCGGCGGCGCTGGGCGAGCGCGCTCGTCGTCGGCCTCTTGGCGTCGAGCGCCGCGCGCGGCTTCGAGGGCCGGCGGCGCCCCGCCGGGGACCTGCGGCGGCGCCTCCGCGAGCTCCTCGCCGGCGACGTCGCGCCGGAGCGCGGCTACCACCGCGGGCTCGACCGGGGGTTCACGCCGCTGTGACGTTAAAGTGTAGGGGAGAGTCGCACTTCCCGCGCGCCGGCGGAGCGCCGCGGGGCGTCGACTAGCTGTAGGCAACGAGGAGGGAAGGGGGCTTAGGTGGGGTGCTTGGGGCTTCTGGCCTCCGCAGCGTAGGGGGGTCGGCTCAGGTGTTTCACCAGCCGATGTCGCCGCCGATGACGACGTCGCCGTCGAAGGCGCCCGACGCCATCTTGTCGTCGATGGAGTGGGGGACGACGGCCGCCGTCATGGGGAACTCGACGGGCGCCGTGTTGACGATGCGCACGACGTTGCCCGAGCCGGGCGTCTCGAGGATGGCGAAGAAGGGGCGGTCAAGGCCGTCCTCCGTGTACAGCTCGATGACCTGCTTGTTGTTGTTCGGGCCCTGGAGGAGCTCGATGCGCGCGTTGAGGGGCCGGCCATCCGTGCGGAGGAGGACCTCGACGGAGTTGACGAGGGGGTCGAACGGGTACGTGCGGAGCGCACCGCCCTGGATGGTCGTGGCCGAGCTGACGGTCTCGGCGGAGGGGTTCTCGACGTCGTTGGCGTAGACGTCGGCGGCGATGGGGAACTCGAGCTGGCCGATGTTGCGGATGGCGACCGTGTTGGGGCCGCGGGGCGTCGCGATCACGGCGCTGAAGGGGCGGAGCTGGCCGTTCTCAACGTACACGCGCATCTTGCACGGCGTGTTGTCCGGGCCGTGCCAGAGCTCGAGGTCCGCGTCCAGGGGGCGGCCCTCCGTCGAGAGCACGACCTGGACCTGGTCGACGAGGGGCGAGCGGTAGGACCAGGTGCGGAGCGAGCCGCCCTGCACGAGGATCGTCGACTCGGCGCCCGGGGCGTTCTTGGGGGCGCCCATCGGCATGGACGCGGTCCCCGTCGACGTGGACAACGTCTCCATGTTCACCGGCGCGACGCGCTGGATGCTCTTGGTCGCCGGAGCGAACCCATCGGTGGCGGCGAGCGCGAGGGCGAGAGTGAGACCGCGGACCATGATGTCTAGTGCGTCGTAGTGCGTTCGTTCGGTTCTTCAACTTTCAGCGCTTCGGGGGGGGGTCTGACGTCACCTAGCGGGCCGGGGGTCCGCCGCGCGCCGCGCGCCGCGGTCCCCGGCCGCCTCCCCGGCCCGTGCCCAATCCGTGCCCGGGGCCGCGCGCCGGGCGTGCCCGGCAGCGGTGACCGCGTTTTTGGTGGCGTCCCGGCCGCGTGCGCCCGCGCGTCCCCGGCCGCGTCTCGGCCCCGTGCCCGCGTCCCTGGGCGGCGTGCCCGCTTGCAGGCCCGCGTGCTCGCGTGCCCGGACGTCTCCGGCCGCGTGCCCGGCGTGCCGTTCATCATCAGAGTGTGGCGGCGTCGTCCCCGGAGCGCGCCGGGCCCGCGCCGGGCGCCGTCCCGCGGTGCCGGAGCCGGGCACGATGGTGCGGCCGCGGCGCTGTCGTCCGTGTCCATATCCTCGTGTGTCTTGCGTGCGGCGCGCCGCTGCGACGCCAGACACGCTGCACGTAGACAATATGCGCGGTGGGGATGTGCCACGGCTCTTTAACTACGATCGCCACATGTGTACAACGCCTTTGGGCACAGTCTATACACACCGCGCTCGCGGGGCCGCGCGTCTTGGCCATGGGCAAAGCAGAGGTAAGAGAGAGAAGGGTCTTTATGGGGAAGGGGGCGATGCGGCATGCTTTGTCCGTGGCCGCTGCGACCGTCCGTGCGTAGGCTCAGGTGTTCTACCAGCCGATGTCGCCGCCGATGACGACGTCGCCGTCGAAGGCGCCAGACGCCATCTTGTCGTCGATGGAGTGGGGGACGACGGCCGCCGTCATGGGGAACTCGACGGGCGCCGTGTTGACGATGCGCACGACGTTGCCCGAGCCGGGCGTCTCGAGGATGGCGAAGAAGGGGCGGTCAAGACCGTCCTCCGTGTACAGCTCGATGACCTGCTTGTTGTTGTTCGGGCCCTGGAGGAGCTCGATGCGCGCGTTGAGCGGCCGGCCGTCCGTGCGGAGGAGGACCTCGACCGAGTTGACGAGGGGGTCGAACGGGTACGTGCGGAGCGCGCCGCCCTGGATGGTCGTGGCCGAGCTGACGGTCTCGGCGGAGGGGTTCTCCACGTCGTTGGCGTAGACGTCAGCGGCGATGGGGAACTCGAGCTGGCCGATGTTGCGGATGGCGACCGTGTTGGGGCCGCGGGGCGTCGCGATCACGGCGCTGAAGGGGCGGAGCTGGCCGTTCTCGACGTACACGCGCATCTTGCACGGCGTGTTGTCCGGGCCGTGCCAGAGCTCGAGGTCCGCGTCCAGGGGGCGGCCCTCCGTCGAGAGCACGACCTGGACCTGGTCGACGAGCGGCGAGCGGTAGGACCACGTGCGGAGCGAGCCGCCCTGCACGAGGATCGTCGACTCGGCGCCCGGGGCGTTCTTGGGGGACCCCCCGAGGCCCAGCGGGCCGGACGAGGACTGGCCGGTGGGCGTGCTGTAGGGCATGGTCGTGGACTCGACCATCTTCATGGGCGTGCGCGCGACGCGCATGCTCTGCTTGGCTCCCGGGACGAACCCATCGGTGGCGGCGAGCGCGAGGGCGAGGGTGATGGAGCGGACCATGGTGCTTGTCGTGTGTCGGAGTGCGTCTTGTGACGGAAAGTGGTGCAACTGCGAGTCGGTGCGTGTGTCGAGCTCGGATGACGAGGATCTTAGTGCACGATGCACGACAACGCCTACTTCAATGGCTGTACTTCGAATTCATCCGGGCAAACGGCGGTCTGGGCACTCTTGATCTTCATCCGCTCGAGGCGGGGGCTGATCTTGGTCCCCGGGACGAACGCGTTGGTGGCGGGGAGCGCGAGGGCGAGGATGATGGAGCGGACCATGGTGTCTGTGTGCTGTGCGCGTAGGGGCGGACGCGAGTGACGTCGGTAGCAGAATCGTACTTCCGGGTTCGCAAAACTCGAACAGTGTGTTTGGCCTGGGCTAGCGGCCTACTTCAACCCGAGCCCTAGTGATCCACGTGGGTCGGTCACCGGCTCGCTCGCTCGGCGGCGCCAGCTAGCTGTTCGTGCGTGTGGCGGTTGCGGGGTTGTGCTCGTGCTAAAAGGGGTGCAGGCCCGGATCTCGTGGTGCGTGTGTTCTCATGCAGGAGAACGCGCGCGACTCACGCGGAGGCTGCTTCACATGGGTCTGGAGCGTGACGCGCGGCTCCCGCCAAGCGGCTGGCATTCGGCCCACTCGCAAAGACTCCGTCGCCGACGCAAAGTGGACGCGAACTCTCGGGCGCCACGGGGGTAGTAGTGGTGGTGGGGTGGCGCCCGAAACGGCAACTACGCTGCCATGAAGCACACCCGGCAGCCTGAGCCCCGGAACGCCGCACGGCCAGTTAACGCGCCCGCGCCGGCGGACTCAGGCTCAGAGGCTCGGAACCCCGCAGCCGCTGCGACACGGGCACGTCTTCCGGGCGCGGCGCGAGAGGGGCAGCGACCCGTCGAGCGACGATGGGCAGGAGAAGCAGGGCGACGGCGACTACGAGGCGTCCCGGGCCGACCCGGACGAGGCGCGGCACTCTAGCACGGCACACCAAGAAGCACATGCCCTTCGTCGAAATTTGGAATGGCTTACAGAAGTCGACGAGAGGGAGGGGCGAGGTGGGATGCTTGGTGCTTCGGTCGCCGCGGCGTGGCCGCCGCGGCGCGCGATGCGTTGGGGGTGCGTGGGAACGTGGGCTCAGGTGTTCTACCAGCCGATGTCGCCGCCGATGACGACGTCGCCGTCGAAGGCGCCCGACGCCATCTTGTCGTCGATGGAGTGGGGGACGACCGCCGCCGTCATGGGGAACTCGACGGGCGCCGTGTTGACGATGCGCACGACGTTGCCCGAGCCGGGCGTCTCGAGGATGGCGAAGAAGGGGCGGTCCAGGCCGTCCTCCGTGTACAGCTCGATGACCTGCTTGTTGTTGTTCGGGCCCTGGAGGAGCTCGATGCGCGCGTTGAGCGGCCGGCCGTCCGTGCGGAGGAGGACCTCGACCGAGTTGACGAGGGGGTCGAACGGGTACGTGCGGAGCGCGCCGCCCTGGATGGTCGTGGCCGAGCTGACGGTCTCGGCGGAGGGGTTCTCCACGTCGTTGGCGTAGACGTCGGCGGCGATGGGGAACTCGAGCTGGCCGATGTTACGGATGGCGACCGTGTTGGGGCCGCGCGGCGTCGCGATCACGGCGCTGAAGGGGCGGAGCTGGCCGTTCTCGACGTACACGCGCATCTTGCACGGCGTGTTGTCCGGGCCGTGCCAGAGCTCGAGGTCCGCGTCCAGGGGGCGGCCCTCCGTCGAGAGCACGACCTGGACCTGGTCGACGAGGGGCGAGCGGTAGGACCACGTGCGGAGCGAGCCGCCCTGCACGAGGATCGTCGACTCGGCGCCCGGGGCGTTCTTGGGGGACCCCCCGAGGCCCAGCGGGCCGGACGAGGACTGGCCGGTGGGCGTGCTGTAGGGCATGGTCGTGGACTCGACCATCTTCATGGGCGTGCGCGCGACGCGCATGCTCTGCTTGGCTCCCGGGACGAACCCATCGGTGGCGGCGAGCGCGAGGGCGAGGGTGATGGAGCGGACCATGGTGCTTGTCGTGTGTCGGAGTGCGTCTTGTGACGGAAAGTGGTGCAACTGCGAGTCGGTGCGTGTGTCGAGCTCGGATGACGAGGATCTTAGTGCACGATGCACGACAACGCCTACTTCAATGGCTGTACTTAAGTACTTCGAATTCATCCGGGCAAACGGCGGTCTGGGCGCGGGTCGGGTAGTGGTGGTGGTGGTGGGGTGGCGCCCGAAACGGCCGCCTACGCTGCCATGAAGCACGCCCGGGAGGCTGAGCCCCGGAACTTGAACGCCGCGGCCGCCACTGGCAGTAAACGCGCAGTGCCCCGATCAACGTACATCTAGGCGCGCCTAGATTAATTAATTAATATCAATCGATCATTTTGGGCCCGGATTCATTAGTCCTCCGTAGAGGCTGTGCGTCGACCGCGCGCGAAAAAAAAATCCAGGCTATCAGAATCTGAGTTTTGATCGGTGCACTGTAAACGCGCCGGGCGGACCGTCCTCAGAGGCTCGGAGCCCCGCAGCCGCTGCGACACGGGCACGTCCGAGTCTTCCGGGCGCGGCGCGAGGGCGGCAGCGACCCGTCGAGCGACGATGAGGAGGAGAAGCAGGGCGACGGCGACTACGAGGCGCCCCGGGCCGACCCGGACGAGGCGCGGCACGCCAAGAAGCACATGCCCTTCGAAATCGGGACATGCTGGGACATGGCTTACAAAAGTCGACGAGAGGGAAGAGGGCGAGAGATGGGATGCTTGTAGATGCTTGGTGCTTCGGCCGCCACGGCGTGGCCGCCGCGGCGCGCGAGGCGTGGGGGGTGGGAATGTTTCGTAGACTCAAGTTTTTCACCAGCCGATGTCGCCGCCGATGACGACGTCGCCGTCGAAGGCGCCCGACGCCATCTTGTCGTCGATGGAGTGGGGGACGACCGCCGCCGTCATGGGGAACTCGACGGGCGCCGTGTTGACGATGCGCACGACGTTGCCCGAGCCGGGCGTCTCGAGGATGGCGAAGAAGGGGCGGTCCAGGCCGTCCTCCGTGTACAGCTCGATGACCTGCTTGTTGTTGTTCGGGCCCTGGAGGAGCTCGATGCGCGCGTTGAGCGGCCGGCCATCCGTGCGGAGGAGGACCTCGACCGAGTTGACGAGCGGGTCGAACGGGTACGTGCGGAGCGCACCGCCCTGGATGGTCGTGGCTGAGCTGACGGTCTCGGCGGAGGGGTTCTCCACGTCGTTGGCGTAGACGTCGGCGGCGATGGGGAACTCGATCTGGCCGATGTTACGGATGGCGACGGTGTTGGGGCCGCGGGGCGTCGCGATCACGGCGCTGAAGGGGCGGAGCTGGCCGTTCTCGACGTACACGCGCATCTTGCACGGCGTGTTGTCCGGGCCGTGCCAGAGCTCGAGGTCCGCGTCCAGGGGGCGGCCCTCCGTCGAGAGCACGACCTGGACCTGGTCGACGAGCGGCGAGCGGTAGGACCACGTGCGGAGCGAGCCGCCCTGCACGAGGATCGTCGACTCGGCGCCCTGGCCGGGCTTGGGGAGATTCGAGAGGCCCACCGAGCCGGGCGTCGACTGGGAGGTCGGCATCGTGCCCGCCGCGGCCGGCGCGTACAGTTCGCTCTTGATCTTCATCCGCTCGAGGCGGGGGCTGATCTTGGTCCCCGGGACGAACGCGTTGGTGGCGGGGAGCGCGAGGGCGAGGATGATGGAGCGGACCATGGTGTCTGTGTGCTGTGCGCGTAGGGGCGGACGCGAGTGACGTCGGGGTAAGCAGAATGCTGATTCTAGTGTTCGAGTTCGAGCGGAACGGCCGAGTTCAACCCTAACCCTAGCAGTCCACGTGGGTCGGTCATCGGCTCGCTCGGCGGCGCCAGCTAGCTGTTCGTGCGTGTGGCGTTTACGGAACTGTGCTCCGCTAGGAGGGGCGCAGGCCTGGATCTTTTTTTCGTTTCTTTTCATGCGGGAGAACACGCGCTACTCACGCGGGGGTTGCCAGTGCTTTGGGCCAGTGGCGGGCGCCGCGCGGCTCC
>NW_008705600.1:256705-259053 GCF_000186865.1 Aureococcus anophagefferens
GTTGCCGTGCAAGCATCGAGTTTGGCCGCAGGCGATAGAGAGCTCTCCCAGCCGCCATGCCCATCACGCGCCCCGAGGAGACGGGCCCGCCGGAGAACTTCTACGACGTGAAGGAGGCGCGCAAGTACACGTCGAGCAGCCGCATCATCTCCGTGCAGGCCGACATCGCCGACCGCTGCATCGAGCTGCTGAACCTCGAGCCGGGCAAGAAGAAGTTCGTCCTCGACGTCGGCTGCGGGAGCGGCCTCTCCGGCGCGGCGCTGGAGCGCGCGGGCCACGAGTGGGTCGGCTGCGACGTGTCGCGCGACATGCTGCGCATCGCCTCGGAGCGCGAGGCGGCCGCGGCCGGCGGCGGCGACGACGACGACGACGTCGGCTTCGGCTTCGACGGCATGGACGACGACGACGACGACGAGGAGGAGAGCGGCTCCGACGACGACGAGGAGGAGGAGTCGAGCGAGGACGAGGACGGGGCCGGCGCCGGGCCGCGGCGCACGCACGTCGGCTCCGCGGAGCTCGTCCAGCACGACATGGGTTTAGGCCTGCCGTTCCGCGACGGCACCTTCGACGGCGCCATCTCCGTGTCGGCGCTCCAGTGGCTCTGCTACGACAACGACAGCCGCCAGTCCGCGACGAAGCGCCTCGGCCGCTTCTTCGCGTCGCTCTACCGGTGCCTCAAGAGCGGGAGCCGCGCGGCGCTCCAGTTCTACCCCGAGTCCGACGCGCAGGCGACGCTCATCGCGTCGGCCGCCGCCCGCGCGGGCTTCGCCGGCGGCGTCGTCGTCGACTACCCGAACTCGACGAAGGCGAGGAAGCACTACCTGTGCCTGTCGATGGACCGCCACGCGGCCAGGCCCGCCGCCGAGGAGCCGCGGCGCGCGCGCGGCGGCGTCGTCGTCGCCGGCGGCGGCGAGCGCGCGCCGAAGCGCCGCAAGACGGGCAAGAAGCCGGCCAAGGACCGCGCCTGGGTCCTGCGCAAGAAGGAGTACCAGCGCGGCCAGGGCCGCGACGTCAAGGACGACTCCAGGTACACGGGCCGCAAGCGCAAGGACCGCTTCTAATCTATCCATGGGTGTCTCTTCTTCCCGCCGGGGGCGAACGTCGGTGCGCATGTCGCACGCGTGGTGTTCTTCAGGCCGGCTGGTGCACCGCGGTGCCCCACGGCGTCGACGGCGCGTCGCGCCCGCCGGCGGGCGTCACGGTCCACCGCACGGGCATCGGCTGCCACCTGAAGCCAGATGAGCAAGCTGCCACGCGCGGACGGACGCTCACGCGGTCGAAGTGCTTGCTTCAACATGGGGTCAGCGTTTTTTTTTTCCCCAGAGATTTTGAAGCGCCAGAATCAGCTTCTAGTTGCTCGCCTTTGCGGCGATTCAACACCGCCGATGTTGACGTGCACGAGGTGAAAGTTTGAACTTTGCAGCGTTGAGATCTGCGCGCTCCACCACCGGTGGTGCCCGCGCGCCAACGATACAACCCGAGCGCGCCTCCGCCGCGCACGACACGCCACCGATACACGCTACCATGCTCGGCCTCAGCGCCACGGCGTCGGCCTTCGTGCCGCAGACGGTCGTCGCTCCGGAGACGAACGAGCTCGACGAGGTCGACGCCCAGAACGAGCTCCTCGCGGACCTCGAGCTCCTCGAGGCAATGGAGATCGCGTCGCGGTGCGCGGACCTCGTCGTCGACGACGCGCCGGCGCCGCTCAAGTCCGTCGCCAACGTCGCCGCCGCGCTCGCGGCGCGCGCTCGCGGCGGCAAGCGGGGCAAGGGCGCGCGGCCGCTTTCCGACGCGCAGCGCGCGGCGGCGGCGGAGGCGCGCGCCAAGGGCGGCGGCAAGAAGAAGACCGGCGCCAAGGGCCGGGCCCAGGGCGGCCCGCGCGCCCAGAAAGTCGGCAAGTCGCAGAACGACAAGTGCCTCCCGTGAGGCGCCGCGCCGCGCGAGGAAGACCTAAGCAGCCGCGCCGAGAGCCCTTAGAGTGTCATCACGGGTCGTCTTCCACGTCGAAGGCGTAGAGGTAGCCGTCCTCGCAGCCGACGTAGACGCGGGTCCCGAAGACCGCGGGCGAACTCCCGACCATCGCGCCCGTCGTGTGCCGCCAGCGCTCCGCGCCGCCGTCCGCGTCCAGCGCGAAGAAGGCGTCGGGCCCGCCGGCGTAGAGCGTGTCGCCGCGGAGCGCCGCGGACGACCCCACGCCGCCCTGCCGCAGGAGCGACACGGCCGTCCCGAGCCGCGTCCGCCAGAGCACGTCCCCCGCGGCGGAGAAGGCGTAGACGTGGCCGTCGCCCGAGCCGACGACGACGACCTCGGCGCCGTGCCGCTCCATGACGAGCGCGCTCGCCTCGAGG
>NW_008705600.1:259341-264407 GCF_000186865.1 Aureococcus anophagefferens
GCGAAGGTCCAGGTCGCCGCGCCGCTGTCGCCGTCGAGGCACCGCACGTCGAACAGCCCGCAGACGACGTAGCAGCCGCGGCCGACGAGCGCCGGCGTGCCCTCGCCGACGCCCATGTCGAGGCTCGCGTTCCAACGGACGCTGCCGTCGGCGCCGTCGAGGGCGTAGACCGTGCCGTCGTAGGAGCCCACGACGACCGTGGCGCCCCGCGGGCTCACGGCCGGCGACGCGTCGGTGCCGCTAAAGTTGGGGACCCAGCAGCCGGGGCCCCAGCGGTGGCAGCCGACGGCGCTGCGCCAGAGGAGCGTGCCGTTGGGCGACGCGGCGCCCGCGAGCGAGGCCAGCGCGGCGACGCCGGGGCTGCCCAGCATGAGCGCGAGCGAGGCCAGCGCGATGGGGCTGCCCATCGTCGATGGATTCGATCGGAAGCCCGCGGCACCTTGCAGGGCAACGCGATCGCCCAAATTTAAAAAACCTCAGAAGAAGCGGCTCGGGGCCTGCTTGGCGCCGGCCTGGGAGCCGCGGCGCTGGGCGCCGCGGTTCGGCGCGGCCTGCTCCGCCTCGGCCTTGAGCTGGGCCTCGAGGGCCTCGTCGTAGAGGACCGAGAAGCCGCCCGCGTCCTCGCAGGGGCCGAGCGTGAACGCGCCGCGGTAGTTCGTGATGTCCTTGGGCAGGACGACGTCCAGCACGTCGCGGATGAGGGCCATCTTCATGACGCGGTCGCTGTGCGTCGTCGTCGACAGCGACGGCGACGCGTTGACCTCGACGAGCCACGGCTTGAGGTGCGCCTGCGTGCCAATCAAATCTTCAACCCGACTTCAATGTGTATTCGAATGTTTCGACACGAGCTCTTCGGCTGTGCTTCGAGAACTCGACGAGAGAAATCGACCCGTCCAACAATCAGCCGAATCGACTTCGATGTGACCGAGCGAGAGAATTTCAAAGTTTGGCCGGGACGTCCCGAACCGGCGGTCGATTCGCACACGGAGGCGCGCGTCGATCAGAATGTCGTAGCCGTAGCACTCGAAGCAGTGGCGGTCGTTGATGATGGACCCCTGGACGGCCTTCAACGAGTGGATGATGATGCGGTCGATGTCGTCGAAGAGCTTCGCGGACGCCTCGCGGCCCCACGTCGCCTCGACGAAGAGGCGGACGTGCTGCAGGTTCCACTTGCCGCCGTGCTTGACGTTGTAGTCGTCGTTGTGCTTCTGGATGGCGACGTTCGTCAGGTGGATGAAGGGGTTGTTGAGCTCGCCCGCCTGGCTGCTGTACTTGACGTTGCAGAACCGCGCGAAGCCCGCGTCGTACTGGTAGACCTGCGCGGCAAATAAAACTTCAAGATGACGTCAATGTGAGCCGTTGCGACGCGCGCTTTCGCCGCGCGTCGAGCGCTCGACGAGAGCCATCGAATCGTCCAAGAATCAGCCGCATCGATCGGACCGAGCGATTCGTGCCGCGCCGCGGCGGACGCGGAGGGGCCGGTAGGACGTCACGAGCACGTAGAGCCGCAGGTCGAACTTCTTGCCGCCGATGAGCATGGGGTCCTCGATGTAGCGCGAGATCACGTAGGCCTCCTTGAGCGGCATGTTCGCCCAGCGGCCGTTGCTCCAGCGCTTGATCTGCGAGAGCTTGTTGATGATGAAGATGCCGCGGCCCTGGGCGGCGTTGGCGGGCTTCATGATCCACATGGCGTTGGGGCAGCGCCGGAACTCCTCGACGAAGAGGCTGTAGTCCGCGGGGAGCATGTACGTCACGGGCACGAAGTCCGGCGGCAGATCGGCCGTCGCGTCGCGCGACGCGTCGCGGAGGTAGCGCTTGATGTTCTTCACCATGAGGTCCTTGCGCGTGAGCTCGTAGTGGTTCGGGTAGTGGTTGATGAGCTGCGCGTCGCCGAGGCGCTGCCCGCTCTCCGGGTGGAAGATGCCCTTGACCGTCGCCGCGTTGGCCCAGTAGATGTTCCAGTCCTCGTTCTCCGTCCGCGTCCCGCAGCGCCGCGTGAAGTTCTGCGTGATCACGGCGACCTCGCTGTCCGTCTTCCACTTCATGGTCTCGCGCGCGGCTCAGGCCGGCGCCATCACCGCGTGGGCAGCCCAGCCGCTCCGCGTTTTGAAGGCGTTTGCGCCAACGTGCCTTCAACGACGAGGCCAACCTTCGAAGGACCGGGTACAAAACGCGCCTCGCGCGGGGAGGGGCTTCGCCGCGGGGCGGCGGCCGCGCGGGGGGGAGGGGGGCGCCTAGAAGCGCCACGGGGAGCCCGCGGCCTTGGGCCAGCCGAACTCGTCCTTGGTCTCCGTGCCGTAGCGCGCGGAGCTCGACGTCGCCGGGTAGCGCGTGTTCTCGAGGATGGGCGACGGCCGCGCGAAGTGGCGCGTGACGAGGGGCGACCCGCCGCCGCCGGCGAGCCGCGACACGGCCTTCTTCTGCTTGCGGACGACTTCGTCGCGCTTCTTCGCGAACTGGCGCCGCACGGGCGCCGCGCCGATGGCGCCGCTGCGGTTGATGACGAGGAAGCGCGGGCCGGACGGCGGCGGCGGCGCCGCCGCGGCCCCGCGGGGCCGCCGCGCCGCCGGCTTCTTCTTCTTCTCCGCCCCGAGCCGCTTCGGCCGCGGCCGCTCCGCGCGCTTCTTGAGCTCGACCTCGATGGCCGGCTTGTAGTCGTCGTCGCCCACGAGCACGTAGTCGTCGTCGTCGCTCTTCGCCGGCGCGTCGAGCGGCGGCGGCGGCGGCAGCGGCGGCGCCGCGGGCTAGCAGCGCTCGTCGTCGCTCGGCTCCGGCGGCGGCGGCGCCGCCAGGTCCTCGACGGCGGCGTCGGGCGCCCAGGTGCCGCCCCAGGCGAAGGGCGGCTCCACCGCGGCCCGCGGCGGCGTCTTCTCCGCGCGCGCGGGGTCGAGGAGCAGGTCGCGCATCGAGCCCCTTAAACCGTCGGCGCCGCGGCCGGGCGGCGGCCGCTTGCCCGGCCGCTCGGCGTGCTCGGGCGTCGGCGCGGGCCGCGGCGGCGCCGCCACGGGCGCCGGCGCCTCCCAGACGAAGTAGCGCGGGCTCGGCTGGCTCGCGTGGCGCGGGCCGCCGGCGGCGATGAGGCGGCCGTCGGCGCCGACGAAGTTGTGCCGGTCCTCCTCGAAGGCCAGCCGCGCGGCCTCGAGGGACGCGTGCGTCCGCAGGACCATCGTCCGCGGAGTTGGCAGCGGTCGGTCGCGCTGAAACAGTGCGCGCAGCTCTCGATCAAACAGTTGTGCAAGCTTTGAATGGCGTTCGGCATCGATCGCGGCGCCGTCAGCCTCATCGACGGCCGCAACGCGGGGCCCGCGGGGCAGCCTCGGGATGGCCGCCTCGGACGATGCCCAGCGGGCAGCCTCCAGCATCGCCGTCGCCATGCTCGAGCGGCAGTTCGCGCCACGGCGTCCGTCGCCGACGAGCCTGAGCTCCGGGCGTCGCGGTCGGCGCCGCGGGAACGCCACCGCGACGGTCGCGATCATCCTCCCACTGGGCCAGGCTCGACGACGCTACCCCGCCGACGGCACCGGTGACGAACGCGCCTTAGTCCACGGCGCGCGGCGCGCCGGCCTCGACGACGACGGCGTCGACCTGGAGGCAGGGGCACGCGCGCGGGCCGTCGAGGACCGCGGCGAGGACCGGCGACACGGCGGCGGCGCAGCGCGTCGGCATGGCGGGGCGGAGCGCGACGCGGCGCGCGGGGCCGAGGCGGAGCGGGTAGCGGAGGAGCGGCGCGGCGGCGTCGAGGCGCCCGGAGAAGCTCGGCAGCGACGCGCGGGCCCCGTCGCCGGGCGGCGGTGCCCCGCGCCAGCCGTCCCAGCCCGCGACCGCGACGTTTCCGTCGGCCTCGAAGGCGAAGCCGCGGCCGGCGGGCTCCGGCGGCGCGGGCCGCCGGAGCTCCTCGGACGTCGCCGCGCCCGGCCCCGCGGCGCCGAGGGCCGCCTTGAGCGCCGCCGCCGCGGCCTCGCCGACCGCGCGCGACGTCGCCGCGAAGGCCCGCAGCTCCCGGCGCCACGCGTCCGCGTCGCGCCCGTCGGACGCGGCGAACGCGATGGAGCCCAGCACCGTCGGCAGGCCGTAGATCTCCCGGCCGCCGGCGGCGGCCTCGGGCGTCGTGACGACGACGTGCGACGCCCAGGCGCCCACGGCGCCGCCGCGCGCGACGAGGCCCGACAGCACGGCGACCTCGCGGTAGGGCCCCACGGGCGACTCGCGCCAGTCGACGACGAAGACGCCGCCCAGCGTCCAGCCGAAGAGCGAGAGCAGCGCGACGCCGTCGCGCGGCGTCGCCGCGCGCGCCGCGGCCGCGCGCACGAACGTCGGCTGGTAGAGCACGCGCGCGTCGCCGAAGCGCCACGGCGCCGGCGGCGGCGCCCAGGCGTGCGCGCAGGCGAGCAGGGCGGCGAGCCGCGCGCGCATCGTGAGCTCGTCGCGAGCGAGATTACAGGCAGTGGTAAAAAACTCCGCGGCGCGAGCGAGATTAGAGGCAAGCGTCCGGAACGGCAGTCACGGAGGTGGCTTCACGAGAGCCGGTCGCAAAACCAGCGCCAGCCATAGCCCACTGCACCCCAGCGGCTCGACGAGTGCTCGACCGACCTCGAGCCCAAACCCCGGACGAAATCCAATGCCGCTGAGATACAGCTCACAGCCAAAACGCGCTCGTCCGGAATCCGGACCAGAATGCGGGGTAAATTTTGACCTTTGGCTCCGAGCCACCAAACTTTTGGAAACCTGAAAACCTCATCATTGCTACGAGCTGCGCCACAGCCTGATTGCGCTCCGTCAGGGGTTGGACGATGGACGACGGCGCCCAGCGGGCAGCCTCCGACATCGCCGTCGCCGTGCTCGAGCGGCAGCTCGCGTCCGTCGTCGACGAGCTCCGGGCGTCGCGGGCGCGCGAGGCGGCGCTGGCGAGCGCCGCCGACGCGGCGGACGAGCGCGTCGCGTCGGAGGCGCGCGCCGTCGCGGCGCGCTACGAGTCCGCGCTCCGGGAGCTCGCGGGCGAGAACGCGGAGCTCGCGACGGAGCTGCGCCGCGCCGTGCGCGAGGTCGAGAAGCTCCCGGCGCGCCGA
>NW_008705600.1:264457-274506 GCF_000186865.1 Aureococcus anophagefferens
GAGGCCGCGCGCTTTCCGCCGTCCGGAGGGGAAGCACCGCGGCGGCGGCGGGCCGTCGCCGCCGCCGCCGCAGAGCGCGTCGCAGAGGCCCGCCGGGCCGCAGACGTAGACGATGACCGAGCCCCGCGGCGGCGGCAGGTGGCGCTTGAGCACGCCCCTGTCGACGCGGCCCCGCTCGCCGCGCCAGCCCGAGTCCGCGGGCTCCCGCGAGAGCACGTGCGTCACGACCAATTTGCCGCCGTGGGCCGCCGCGAGCGCGTCGAGGTCGCCCTTGTTGAGGATCGACGCCTTCGTCCGCGAGCCGTAGACGAGGCGGACGCGCGTCGCCCGCCCGCGCCGCAGGACCCGCTCCAACGCCTGGAACGCCGTCGTGATCGCCGTGCCCGCGCAGACGAAGGCGACGTCGTCGGCGGCGGCGAGGAAGCGCTGCGCGTAGTGGCCCGGCGGCACGTGGCGGAACTCCAGGAAGTCGCCCACGGGCATTTCCGCGAGGTGCCGCGAGAGCTTGCCCGCCTCGTAGACGCGCACGTTCAACCGAAAGCTCCCGACGCCCGTCGTCGCCATGGGCGTGTAGGGCCGCACGAAGGCCGCGCCCGTCGCGGGGTCCCGGCCGCCGCGCGCGAGGACGCACGGGATGTACGCGTCGCCGCAGCCGAGCGGCGCGGAGGGGTCCGGCAGCCCAAAGGTCAATACGACGACCTCCGCGTCGACCCAGACGCGCTCGAGGAGCGGCGCGGGGGTCCAGGCCTCCGTGAACTGGCACGCCGGGCCGGAGGGCTGCGTTGGTAACGGATGTGTACCCTTGGAGAAGACGCCCCAGGGCAGCTTTAACTTGACGAGCCTACTTTTTCCAGAGGGCAGCTCCGGCGCGACGCGACGGCGCATGTTTTGGAGACGTGTCCGCGCTCGCTGCGGCGGACGCCGCTCAAGGTTTGTTCAACGCCTCCGACGCGGGAGCGCGGCGCGCTCCATCGTGAGTTACGAGGGGCATCTTGCCGTCCAGCTCGGGAGCCTGTATCTTTTTGTTGCATGGCTTGCAGTGCCCATAGCGCGGGCTGCTGCGTTTGGGCTGCGGTGCCGCCGCATCGGTGCTCGCCGCGCGCCGCGGCCATGGCGGGCCGCAGCCGGTGACCTCCGTGCGCTCCTCTCGGCGACGCACGCCTCGCGCGTCCGCTCCTCGGAACCCAGCCCGCACCCGTCCCGATGGCAACGGCGGCGCAGTACGCCCGCGACGGGCCGGGCACCGCCGCGAAGCGCGAGGCGCTCCTGGCGTACCTGCGCGTGTCGCAGCACACGCTCAAGGAGGCGTCCAAGACCGAGTACGCCGCGAACCACTACGACGAGCTCGCGGCCGTCGGTGGGGAAATCAACCACTGGTTTGGGACGCCCCGACCAAACTTTGAAATTCTCTAGCTCGGTCAAATCGAAGTCGATTCGGCTGATTTTTGGACGAATCGATCGCTCATCGAGTTCTCGAAGCAGAGCCGAAGAGGCTGGTCAAAAACGTTCGATTACACAGGCGGCCGTCGGCCGGTCCCTCGAGCGCTGCGTCCACAACGTCGTCGAGGGTTTGACGGAGGACGGCGCGGACGACCGGGGCGTCACGCCGGGCACGCGCAAGGTCGGCTTCGTGGCGCGCCGGGGTCCCAAACGGCGTTACGAGAGCTTTCCGAAACCGTCGCCGCCGTAGGTCGCGCCGGACCCGGACCTGCAGTCGACGGCGCACGTGTTCCAAAAGGCGCTGAACGCGCCGGGCACGACGGACCGCGTCGTCGAGGTGCCGGGCCTCTGGCCGACGCTGAGCGCCCGGCTGGGCTACTTCTTCGACGAGTGGTTCGGCACGCGCACGGGCCAGTTCCTCGCGATGATCGCGTGAATCCGTGTGCGAATCAAACTTTAAACTCGGCGCGTCGATTTGTCGGCCGCGTCGACGTGGCTCCTTGTTGGACGAGTCGTTGTCCCTCGTCGAGCGCTCGACGGCGCGTACGAAACGTCGGAAACCGTCGCCTACGCAGGCGCTCACGCTGCTCACGGTCATCGTCGGCGCGCTGTCGCTCATCGCCGTCGACGGCGCGAAGAACGTGCCCCAGGGCATGTGGCGCGCCTGGACCTACATGGCGGACCCGGGCACGCACTCGGAGGCGCGGGGCACGGGCTTCCAGTTCGTGTCCATCGGCATCGCGCTCGCGGGCATTCTGCTGATGGCGGCGATTCTCGGTTTCGTGGTCGAGGCGATCCAGGCGAAGATGGACGAGCTCAAGCTGGGCATTTCGCGGGTCGTCGAGAGCGACCACTCGCTGATCCTGGGCTGGACCCACGAGACCGTGCTGGTCATCGAGGAGATCTGCATCGCGAACGAGTCGGAAGGCGGCGGCACGATCGTCGTCATGGCGGACCGCGCGAAGCCGTCGATGGAGCAGGAGCTGTCCATGCAGCTCGGCGGGCCGTTGGCCATGCGCCAGCGCCTGCGGGGGACCAAGGTCGTGCTGCGGAGCGGGTCGCCCGTGCTCGTGCAGGATCTGGCGAAGGTGTCCGCGGAGAAGGCGCGCGCGACGCTGATTTTAGCCGCGCCGGGCGACCCCGACGTCGCGGACGCGCACACGCTGCGCTGCGTGCTCGCCATGCAGTCGCTGAACTACATCAGCGGCCACATCGTCGCGGAGATGCGCGACCTCGACAACGAGCCCCTCGTGCGCTTGGTCGGCGGCGACGTCATCGAGACGGTGACGTCGCACGACGTGCTCGGGCGGCTCATCCTCATGTCCGCGCGCGAGCCGGGCCTGGCGTCGGTCTACTCGACGGTGCTGGGCTTCGACGGCGACGAGTTCTACGCCCAGGCCTGGCCGGCCATCGACGGGCTGTCCTACGGCGAGGTCGCGTTCCGGTTTCCCAACGCGATCCCCATCGGCGTGCGGACGCCGACGGACGAGCTCGTGCTCAACCCGGACTGCGCGCGCGTCTTCGCGCCGGGCGACGAGCTCATCGTCCTCGCCGAGGACAACGACACCTACAAGCCCTGTACGTTTCCGGCGCGGTTCGGGACGCTTCGGAAATCGACGCTGATTTTTGGACGACTCGTGTCCGCTCGTCGAGTGCTCGACGTGTGGACTGTGTGATGCGCGCGCAGGCCCGCCCGTGGTCATCCCGACGCAGCCCTTCGAGAAGCACGACCCGCCGCCCGTCGCCAAGGAGAAGATCCTCTGCTGCGGCTGGCGCCGCGACATCCGCGACATCCTGAAGCAGCTCGACAAGCAGGTCGCGCCGGGGTCCGAGCTCCACATGATGAGCGACACGATCCCCATCAACGAGCGCAACGCGTTCTTGCGGGCCGCGGGCCTCGACGTGCGGCGCGAGCTCACGAACCTGCGCATCGTCCACTTCGACGGCAACACGGCCATGCGGCGGTCGCTCGAGGCCCTGCCCATCGCCGAGTACGACTCGTGCATGATCTTCGCGGACCAGGCCATGGAGACGGAGATGATGCACAGCGACAGCCACGTCGGGCCGCGGCGTCTTCCCGGGACTTCGCCGCGCCGCGACCGCGCCGCGACTCGTAGGTCATCGCGACGCTGCTCCAGCTCCGCGAGGTCCAGCGGGAGCTCATGCAGCGCGCGCAGGGCCTCGACCCGGAGGAGACGCGGTCGTCGAACATCAAGAAGATGGCCGTGATCCGCCAGAAGCTCCAGGAGACGTCGCCGATCATCTGCGAGGTGCGGCGGGCTGCGTCCGGGAATCGACCGACACGTTACGCCTCTCGAAGCCGCTTCGGCTCATGTTTTGACGAGCCGCGCGCGCTCGTCGCGCGCTCGACGCTTGTCCCCCGCGCAGGTGCTCGACCCGCGGACGCAGAACACGATCGAGAAGAACGCGGCCGTCGCCGCGACGTCCGACTTCTGCCAGTCGAACAAGCTCATCGCCCAGATCCTCGCCATGTGCGAGGAGGACCGGTCCATCGAGGCCATCCTGAGCCAACTGCTCGGGCCGGGCGGCGCGTCGTTCTCCGTGCAGTCGGCCCTCCGCTACTGCGCCAAGGGCGAGTCGCTGACCTTCTTCGAGCTCCAGAGGCGCGCCCAGGTCCGGGAGCGGCGTCTCCTCCTCTTTTCCCGCGGCGCGAGCGGCCGGCTCGGGACGGCTTTTCACCCCCGCTCTTTCCCCCGTTCTTTCCCCCGTTCTTTTCCCCCGTTCTTTCCCCCGTCCACCCCCCACCCCCCGCGCCGCCAGGTCTACGAGGAGACGCTCTGCGGCTACCAGGACGCGACGGAGACGGTCATCAACCCGCGGGACAAGAACGCGAAGCAGACGTGGCACGGCCGCGACCTCGTCGTCCTCGCGGGCCGCACGACGACGCAGCCCAAGCGCTTCGAGGGCCGGTCGACGCTGAACAAGTCCGGCGCCGGGAAGCGGCGCTCGACGAACAAGGGGCGCCGCTCGCTCATCTCCGGCCGCCCGAGCCGCGTCGCGACGGTGTACGCGACCGCGGGGCCCCTCGCGGCGCCGACCAAGACGCTGCCCGAGTAGGGCGGTTTCGACGAAGACCCCGAAGATAACCAAAGACCCCTGTTACTTCGTGTTCGGAGTTCACGGGTCGAGGCGTTCGTCGGTTGAGTCCTCGGTTGAGGCCCTCGCATCGCCCTCGCGAGCCCGCTCGAGCCAAACCGGCCTTGACAAGCGAGAGCTGAGTGAGCGAGAGTGGCAAGCGATGGTCCGGGCCTCCGACGCGTACTGTCGGTCTCGGCCCTCGCGGTCGTTCGTGGCCTCTCGCGCTACCCCCGACACTCGAGTCATGTTTAGATGCGCCCAGTATTTTCCGATCAGTTTCGATCCGTACAACCCTGACGGCGAGCCGCTAGAGGTAGAGGACCGGAGCGGCGAACGCGTGCCCGCGGCCGACTTCTACGAGTGGGCCCGGGAGCAGTTCTGCGAGCTCAGCGCGCTGCGCAAGGCTGTTGGTGAGAACCTGCCTGATTCCGTCGACGCCCACGACGCATCCTGCGAAGCGTTCCACAATCTCACGGAGGGAGGGAATCATTTTGACACAATGCCTCATCATCTTCTCCAATTCTTTTGCATGTTAGACAACACGCTCATTCCTAAGATTGTGGCATCTCAACTCTACCGGCATCAGAATATCGTGCGCGACGTCCTTCGGCGGCGCCTGAGCGCCGCGGACCCGCTCAACGTCATCATCAGTTTCCTCGATGTCGACCTGACCCACGAAACCTTCTTGCCTCGCGCCGAACTCCCGGTCGTCTTACAGCACGTCGTCGAGTCGGAGAACGCGCGGGAGGCGCGAATCGACGGCGGCTCGGAGCGAACGTATTCCTTCGTGCGCGTCTACTCCGGCGAGCATGGACCCCAAGCCAAGTTTCGGACGATCCGCCTTAGAAACGGCAAAGTTCGGTTGGAGCAAAGGTGGCAGGTGTTTCGGGAGGGCGAAGAAGATGTCGGATTCTGGTCGAAAGATCGTGCAGTTGCCAGCGACTTCCCCCCCGTCCCGCTTCCCCTGTCCGAATACCATCGGCATTACACCAACCCGGGCGCCGGGCGACATTGGACCAACCCCCCTTGATTGGACACCGGAATGGGGCTAATCTTGAGCATGTTACCTTCTTTCGCCCCGTAGCGCATGATCACACACACAGCTCTAAGCCCCCGCGCCAGTCGGCCATGACCTCCCGGAGGTCGCACCGCTGGTCCAGCGTGCCGCTGTGGCCCGCGCCGTGGACGACGTGGATCGTCGTGTCCCTGACGACAGAAGCGATCCGCGGCGCCTCTTCGGCGGAGCCCACGAGGCGGTCGACGTCGCCGGCGACGACGAGGAGCGGCGCGTCGAGCGACGCGAGCGTGTTCTCGAGCTCCGCGGCGCCGATGCCGAGCGCGGCGAGCCGCGCCTCGAAGAAGGGTCTCGGCGCGTTGAAGCCTTCCACGAAGGGCGGCAGGACGCGTTCAAAGTAGGCCGCGAGCGCGGGCGGGCAGCGCTTCGGGTCCTTCATCGGGTTGTCCCATAGAGTGGAAAGAATGGTTCTAGTCTGCGTCGGATCGCCGACACGCGTCGCGAGGAGCGTGATGGACGTGATCGCGAACTCGAGGTTCGACATGGTCTTCATCCGCTCGGCGAGCTCCGTCAGGTCGCTCCGGCCGAACGACGTCGCGGGGTTCACGGCGACGACGCCCTTCGGCTTCGCGGCGATGCCGACCGCGAGCGCCTGGCAGCCGCCGTAGGACTCGCCGCAGACGTAGACGTCGCGGGTCTTCGACTCGTGTCGCACGAAGGCCGCGACCGCGTCGACGGACCCGCGCCAATCGCTCGCGGCGCCGGTGTCGCCGGCGCGCGGCGACAGGGCGAGGACGTCGTAGTCCGCGCCGAGCTTCGGGAACTGCGCGAAGGCTGCGAGGCAGTTGCCTTCGAGCGGCGGCAGGTAGAGGAGTAAGGGCTTCTCGTTTTGTCGCGGCACGTCGTAGCCGAACTCGACGAGCGGATCGAACCAGACGCCGTAGGTCGTGCTCGTCCAGGCGTATTGCGATGGCTTCGACGGCGTGAAAGCGGCGGTTGTTGTGATGAGGATGACGAGGACGTTGTGCATGTTTGGCCGCCTGCCGCGTTCACGTCTCACTTTGCAGCTCCATGCTTCGGCCGCTTCCGCTTCGGCTCGAACCCGTTCTTGAGGTTTGCAAGTTTATCCATCACCGAGCGTGAGAAGTTTGCAACCCTGCAATTCGGCATAAGCGGGAAGCTTTGCGACCGCCGAATGCGCTATTTCCCCCGGAGATCTGGGGTTCGCGCCATGTTCAGCATGTGTCCTATCGAGGTTCGTAGTACGTACGCATGCCTAGGGTAGACTTACGTGTGCGTACGTTTCAATGCCAGTATCTCGTCAGATCGGCAAACGGAACAGCGTACCTGTCGGCTACGAACGGTCATAGGATCGCATATGCGAGTGGTACCCAGATTTGAAGGATGGTATGGTGTAGACGGCGGTCGGGCTGGGGTTTTTTTTTGTTTTGTAAAATAGAAGAATATTGAGAGGATTCGATTCAGACAAAAATCAAGTAAAACGGCGTCGATTTGACCACGGCAGAGCACACTGAAATTGGAAAAAATTGAAAAAAAAAATAACAGCGCCGATATAGCCGAGTGAGATTGTCAAACAACAAAGAACAACACCCTTACTCCCTTACACGTTCTTCATCTTCGCGTATTCCCCGGAATCGATCCGGCGGAGCATGGAGGACAGCTGGCGGCCCGGCGCAGGCTCGAAGTAGCGCTCCACAGCGCCGGCCTTCATGTGGTTCATCGTGTCCTCCCAGAGGACGCCGGCCATGAGCTGCTCCTTCATCTTGCGCTTGATCGAGTCCGCGTCCACAGCGTGGGGCCGGCCGTCGACGTTCGAGTAGCAGACGCGGCTCGGCGCGCCAAAGGTCGCGGACGCGAGGGCCGTCTCGAGCTTGTCGGCCGCCGAGGCCATGTAGGGCGAGTGGAACGCGCCGGAGACCTACGAACTCGAGGCGTCGCGTCGCGCGCCCCACTCGAAGCGGAAACAGCGTTCGAGATCGCGCGACGAGCTGTCCGCGCCGGCCGCGCGGAGCAGACCCCGACTCGGCGAGCCCGCGGGCGTCGTCGGCGGCGGCGGCGTGTCTCCGCTTGTCGTCGGCGCCCGTCGTCGTCGCGGGCGGCGGCGCGGCGCGGACGGCTCGTCGCGCGAGTGCTTCGCGTCGCGTGCCCAAAAAACATGCGCTCGAAGTCGCGCGAAAACCCCCCCGAAAAAAAAACGACGCCGCCTGCCCGCGGGCTGCACGATGGTCTTGACGCCCGCGACGTTGAGCGCCTTGACGGCGGCCTCGACCTTGGCGATGCCGTCCTTGGAGCCGGACAGCACGCGGCCCTTCGGGAACATCTGGTTCGCGATGGTGACGTCGTCGGGCATGACCTTGACCAGCGCCTCGTCCTCCAGGCCGATGACCGTCATCATGCCCGACGGCGCGAGGTCGCAGGCCGCGCCCATGGCCTCGCCGCGGAGCTTCAGGAGCGTCAGCGCCGTCTCGAGCTCCATGACGCCCGCGAACGTCAGCGCCGAGTACTCGCCGAGCGAGAAGCCCGCCGTGACGTTGCAGCGCGCGACGGCGTCGGGGTCGTCCTTCTCGAGCTTCTTGACGGCGGCCATGGACGTGAGGAAGACGCAGACCTGCGAGTAGCGCGTGTCGTTCAGCTTCTCCGCGGGGCCCTTCTCCACGAGCTCCAGCAGGTCCGTGCCGAAGATCTTACTCGCCTTCTTGAACATGGCCTTGACGCCCGGCGCGGACTTGTAGGGCTCGAGCATGCCGACCTTCTGCGCGCCCTGGCCCGGGAAGAGGAGCGCGTGGCCCTCGCCGGTCGGCGCCTGCGTGGAAACCAAATCTTCAACTCGAATTCCGTGTGCGCGTAATCGAACGGATTCGGCTGTGCTTCGAGAACTCGAGGAGAGCACTCGATTCGTCCAATAATCCGCCGAGATAGAGAGGTTCGAAGTTTGGTCAGGACCCCCACACCGGTCGGCGCGTCGAAGACGGCCGCGAAGCCCGTCTTCTCCTTGGCCGGCTTCTTCTTCTCCTCCACCTCCTCCTCGACCTCCGCGCGGTCCGGGTTCGGGTGCGCCGACTGGCCGTCGTAGGCGAAGAGCTTCGCGGAGACCCAGCCGTCGGCGGCTTGCGCCGACGCGCCGGGCGGCGTCCAGGGCGTCGAGTAGGACACGACGCGGCAGCGCAGGACGCCCGCGCCGTTCTCGACGACGTCGGCGACGTCCACGGTCCAGCCGTGGAGGATCTCGACCTCGCGCTTTGCGCTCGACAGCTCGCGGCCCGCGCGCAGCGTCGCGGATTTCTTGGCAATGCAGCGGTAGCGCAGCAGGGGCTTGCTCAGCTGGTCGCGCGCCTCCGTCGGTTTGCACATGGCGCGAGCGTGGATGCGAGCGTGTTTCTTGGAGTTCTGGCACGACGAGGCGCGAGGTGTCGTGGGCTGCGAGGTGGCGTATGTACGACGCCTCTGGTGATTTTCCAACACGGCTCGATCGGCTCGATCCGCGGCATGGTGAAGAAGGCGACGCTCTGACGGCATGGTGGCCGCGATTCTCTTCGCCGCCCTCGGCGCCGCGTCGTCGACGGCCTTCCTGGCGCCGCGCCGCCCGCCGCCGGCGCCGCGACGGGCCGCGAGCCCCCTCGCCGAGGCGCCGTCGTTACTCAAAGACCTCGCCGCGTATCGGCCGCAGCGCGAGGACATCGTCGCGCTCACGCATCGACTCGGCGAAGCTGAACAGACGGCGAAGACCTGGGCGACGTTCCTCATGCGCCGGCGGCGCTACGGCCTCCTCGTCGACCTCCTGAAACGGGACCGCGCGGCGTACGTCGACACGGCCAGCTGGCTGTGCAACGTCGAGGGCGTGCCCCGGGACCACATGCCGAACCTCGTGCGCGTCGCCGCGCCCGTGGTTGTCGCCGCGCCACCGGGCGACGAGCCGCTCGTCGCCGACTGCGCTCTGCCGAACGCGACGTTCGCGGATTCGCCGTTGGACTCGTTTCTGTTGAAGGTCACGCGCGACTTCTACGCGGAGGAGACCCCCGGGCCCGCCTACCGGAGCGCGCGGCGGGGCATCTTGGGGTTGATGGACGAGATGCGCGTGCTCATGTTCGACGAGGCCGGCGACGCGGCCGCGCAGACGGAGACGGTGCGCCTCGTGCTCCTGGACCTCATGACGCCCGCGCTGCCGCCGTTCTACCGCCTCTTCATGGGCGGCTTCGTGCCGTCGGCGGCGCGCGGCGACCCGGCGTGGCTCGTCGACGCCTTCGCCAAGGTGCCGGCGCTGGGGAAGCCCGGCGAGCGGGTCTTGGGGCTACAAAAGCCGCCGATTTACGCGCCCTTGCTGACGTCCGTCGTCGCGCCCCTCGTCTTCGGCTTCCTCGTGGGGCCGGGCAGCGTGAACCGGCGCGCCGACGGCGAGCTCGGCGGTCTGGTCGTCGAGAAGTGCAAGTTCCTCCAGGAGAGCAACTGCAAGGGCCTGTGCCTCAACCAGTGCAAG
>NW_008705600.1:274556-277095 GCF_000186865.1 Aureococcus anophagefferens
CGCGGTCTGGTGCCTCGCGTTCTTTACGCGAGGCCTGCCTGGCGCAAGGACGACGACGCCGCCGACGGGGGTATTGAGAACGACATGAACGCGCTAGGCGTGGGCTCAGGCGTGGGGTGAGATTTTGAGCGATTTTGCCTGTTGAGGCTCGAGCGGGGGACGACGATCGTACGAGCTCTCGACGCGCCGAGTCATGTCGTGGCAGGAGAAGAAGTTGGAGTATGAGAACCGCATGGCCCGAGCGAGGGGCAAAAAACTCGACACCCTCAAGACCTGCACGATCTGCGGCGCCGACAAAGCGAAGGCGTGCAAAGGGTGCGGCACGACGGCCTACTGTTCGACGGACTGCCAACGCATCGACTGGCGCGACCGGGGCCACCGGAAGGTCTGCAAGAAAATCCAGGCCGCGGAGGCGGCGCGGGCGGAAGCGCCGACGCCCCCGCCGTCGCCGCCGCGGGACGTGTTCTACGGCCCCGCGCCGCGGTCGCACGCCGACGAGATCCGCGCGCGCATCGCCGCCGAACACGAGGCCGCTCGCGCGCGGCGCGAGGCGAACCCGGAGCCGGAGCCGAAGTCGGCGCGGTACGGGTCGCGGTGCCCGATCTGCCTCGAGGAGTGGGACGTGAATGCGGCGAACGCGTTTCGCGTCTGTTGCTGCCGAAAGGTCTGCCGATCCTGCGAGGACAAGATCGGCTCCGACGCGTGTCCACTCTGTCGTTTACCGCTAGGAACCAAAGCGGAAGCACTCGCGCGTCTTCGCCGCCATGTGGAGAACGAGGTGCCGGAAGCGATTGCGTTTTTGGGAACTGCGTACAGCGACGGTTTGTTGGGCCTTGTGAAATCCGATAAGAAAGCGGCGAAGATTTACCGGCGCGCCGTGGAGCTCGGTGACGTGGAAGCGATGGTATTCCTTGGGGAAATGTACAAGGAGGGGTTGGGCGTCAAGCTGGACAAGAAGAAGGCGGAGCGGCTGTATCGCATGGCCGCAGATCGAGGCGACGCGGTCGCGCAATGCAATGTAGGAAAGTTACTTGATTCTGAGAAGAAACATGAAGAAGCGTTCCGGTACTACGCGCTCGCGGCGGATCAAGGCTATGCCCCCGGGGAGACTCTCCTTGGCATTTGTTACGACGACGGAGAAGGCACGGAAGTCGACCTCGGCAAAGCCAGGTACTGGTTCGAGCGCGCCGCTGCCAAGGGCTTCGAGGATGCTATAAAGAATCTCACGACCCTCGACGCGCGAGTAATAGCCTAACTCTTTATGCCGCGTCGTCGCCCGAGCCTGGGATGCTGCGCTTGCGCGCGAGCGATGGCGTCGTCGTCGCCGCGTTCCTCTCCGCGCCGACCTCCGCGGTCTGGTGCCTGGCGTTCTTGAATGCCAAGCCCACCTGGCGCAAGGACGACGATGCCGCCGCCGAGGGCATGTAGAATGACATGGACGCGATGCTCTAGGCGTGTTCTAGGGGTGGGCTTTAGCCCTCGGGGGAAGATTTTGAGCGATTTTGCTTAGCCGCGGCGCAGGGAAGGACCGAAGGGGGAGACTTTGCCTTTGCGAGCTCGCGAGGGTCGAGTCGAGCTGTGCGGCGATAGGACGCGCGCGTCATGTCGTGGCAGGAGAAGAAGTTGGAGTATGAGAACCGCATGGCCCGAGCGAGGGGCAAAAAACTCGACACTCTCAAGACCTGCACGATCTGCGGCGCCGACAAGGCCAAGGCGTGCAAAGGTTGCGGCACGACGGCCTACTGTTCGACGGACTGCCAACGCATCGACTGGCGCGACCGGGGCCACCGGAAGGTCTGCAAGAAGGTCCAGGCCGCGGAGGCGGCGCGGGCGGAAGCACCGACGCCCCCGCCGTCGCCGCCGCGGGACGTGTTTTACGGCCCCGCGCCGCGGTCGCACGCCGACGAGGTCCGCGCGCGCCTCCGCGAGCGGGACGAGGCCGCCCGCGTGCTGCGCGAGGCGAACCCGGAGCCGGAGCCGCTGTCAGCGCGGTACGGGTCGCGGTGCCCGATCTGTCTCGAGGAGTGGGACGTGAATGGGAAGAGCGTGCTTCGCGTCTGTTGCTGCCGAAAGATCTGCCAATCGTGCCAGAACAAGATACACGGAACTGCGTGTCCCATCTGTCGTGTACCGTGCGCAGAAACCAATGCGGAAGACCTCGCGCGTCTTCGCCGCCATGTGGAGAACGAGGTGCCGGAGGCGATTTCGTTTTTGGGAGATGCGTACGACGAAGGTTGGTACGGTCTCGTGAAATCCGGTAAGAAAGCCGCGAAGATTTACCGGCGCGCCGTGGAGCTCGGTGACGTGGAAGCGATGACAAACCTTGCGATATTGCACGATCGTGGTGGAAGTGGCGTCAATCATGACAAGAAGAAGGCTGAGCGGCTGTATCGCGCGGCCGCAGATCGGGGCGACGCGGTCGCGCAAACCAACTTAGGGGGTCTCCTTCATTTTGAGGGGAAACCTGAAGAAGCGTTCCGGTTCTTCGCGCTCGCGGCGGATCAAGGCTACGCCGAAGGAGAGAACAACCTTGGCGTGG
>NW_008705600.1:277815-279597 GCF_000186865.1 Aureococcus anophagefferens
CCTCGAGCGCGAAGCCCGCCTGGCGCAAGGACGACGCCGCCGCCGAGGGGGGCATGGAGAACGACATGAACGCAATACTAGGGTGGGCTTAGCCCTGGGGTAAGACTTTGAGCGATTTTGCCTGTTGAGGCTCCGGCACAGGACGACATACGAGCTCTCGACGCGCCCCGAGTCATGTCGTGGCAGGAGAAGAAGTTGGAGTATGAGAATCGCATGGCCCGAGCGAGGGGCAAAAAGCTCGACACTCTCAAGACCTGCACGATCTGCGGCGCCGACAAGGCCAAGGCGTGTAAAGGGTGCGGCACGACGGCCTACTGTTCGACGGCCTGCCAACGCATCGACTGGCGCGACCGGGGCCACCGGAAGGTATGTAAAGAGATAGCCGCGCGGGCCGAGGCGCCGACGCCCCCGCCGTCGCCGCCGCGGGACGTGTTCTACGGCCCCGCGCCGCGGTCGCACGCCGACGAGATCCGCGCGCGCATCGCCGCGGAGCACGAGGCCGCGCGCGCGCGGCGCGAGGCGAACCCGGAGCCAGTGCCACAGTCGGCGCGGTACGGGTCGCGGTGCCCGATCTGTCTCGAGGAGTGGGACGTGAATGCTCCGGGCGTGCTTCGCGTCTGTTGCTGCCGAAAGGTCTGCCATTCGTGCCAGGCCAAGATCGGAAACTCGTGTCCCCTCTGTCGTTTACCGCAAGTAACCGATACGGAGCAGCTCGCGCGTCTGCGCCGCCATGTGGAGAACGAGGTGCCGGAAGCAATTTCGTGTTTGGGAGATGCGTACCGCCGCGGTTGGTTGGGCCTCGTGAAATCCGATAAGAAAGCCGCGAAAATTTGGAAGCGCGCCGTGCAGCTCGGGAATGTGGACGCGATGACATTTCTTGGAGGATTGTACATGCAAGGTAGTGGCGTCAAGCTGGACAAGAAGAAGGCGGCGCGGCTGTGTCGCGCGGCCGCGGACCGGGGCCACGCTTTCGCGCAAAACAATTTAGGGGTTTTATTTGCTTCTGAGCAGAAACTTGAAGAAGCGTTCCGGTACTACGCGCTCGCGGCGGATCAAGGTTTAACCACTGGAGAGAATAACCTTGGCTGCTGTTACAGGGACGGAAGAGGCACGGAAGTCGACCTCGGCAAAGCCAGGTACTGGTTCGAGCGCGCCGCTGCCAAGGGCGACGAGGATGCTATAGAGAGCCTCGCGCTCCTCGACGCGCGAGTATAGCCTAAGTCTTCACGCCGCGTCGTCGCCCGAGCCTGAGATGCTGCGCTTGCGCGCTCGTGCGTGGCCTTGGCGTCGTCGTCGCGGCGTTCCTCTCCGCGCCGACCTTCGCGGTCTGGTGCCTGGCGTTCTTGAACGCGAGGCCCGCCTGGCGCAAGGACGACGACGCCGCCGAGGGGTGCATGGAGAACGACGTGAGCGCGATGCTCTAGGGGTGGCCTTGGCCCGGTCAGGTTTTGAGCGATTTTGCTTAGCCGCGGCGCAGGGAAGGACCGAAGGGGGAGAGAACAGCGAAGGGGGGCGTAGGGAAGCGTCACGGGAGGACACGACTAGGGCGGAGGCGTACGCGAGCACGGCGACGAAGAGGGCACGACGACGTAGGGCGGCTACTGCTCGTAGGCGACGCCGAAGGTCCCGCCGGTGCCGCGGGCCGCGCGGGCGTAGGCCGCGTCGCGGGCCCGCTTCGCGGCCGCGTCCCGGCCGTAGTCGGGCCGCGGGATCGACGACGGGGCGCCGATGAGGCCGAGGCCTTCGATCTTGATCCGCGCGACCGCGCGCACGGAGGCGACT
>NW_008705600.1:294559-295846 GCF_000186865.1 Aureococcus anophagefferens
TGGATCTACACGGCGAACGTCACCGCGCCGGGCGGCTCCCAGTACTGGATCGTCGAGGGCACGTCGGAGAATTTGCTGCTGGCGGTCTGCACGCGGGAGGACGGCACCATGGTCTGCCAGAGCCGCGAGGATCTGGCGGAGCGCGGCTGGGACCGTAACGGCGCCGGCGTAACGAGACGGTTCCGCGAGAAGAGCAAGGGGGTTCCGACGGTTCGCGCCCAACCCCGAAATTCGTCGCAGGCGCGCGCATCGAGGTCGCCTACGAGGAGCACCGGGCCTTCGCGGAGAACGTGCGGCGCATGGTCGAGGGCGACGTGTGGTCGATCCGCGACACGCCGCTGCTCGTGCGCTGCGAGCACGACAGCGGGGGCTACGCCTGCCGCGTGCTCCTCGTGGACAGCGACAACGTCGGCGACGCGACGTCGCTGCCCTGGTGGCGGTCCGCGCTGAGCCACGAGCGCGTGCTGGAGCTGTACCGGTCCCGCGAGGCCGCGCGCGCGGTCGAGAAGGCCGGGGACCACGCGCGGGCCGCCGTGGCCTACGACGGCATCCTCGACGTGCTCGACGGCGCCCTGCGGGACCCGGCGCTGGGGCCCTGCTGCGCGACGCAGGCGCTGCTGGCCAAGTGTTTGTTTTCGCGCGCGTGGTGCCGCCTCGCGCTCGGCGGGCGCGACGACCTGCGGCGCGCCTGCGAGGACTGCCACCGGGCGACGGAGTCGAAGCACACGGGCTGGCTGCGCGCGGGGCTCGAGGAGGACGCGGACATCTTAGGCGACGGGTTGGGCCGGCTCCACGGCCGCATCCTGGAGGCGCTGCGCGACCTCGGCGAGGCGCCGCCCGTGCGGCCCCGGGCGACGGACGTCGACGGCGAGGCCGTGCCCATCCGCGACGAGGCGGCGGTGTCGCGGTTTCTGGAGTCCGGGCTCGCGGGCGACGAGACGCTCCGCGTCGCGTCCGTCGACAAGCAGTCGGGCGTCGCCTTCCTGGTGGACCTCTGCGGCGCCGACTGGGCGGGCGTGAACCCGGCCTGCGCGGCGAACGCCGTGCTCGGCGCCAAGTTCTACGCGAACCACACGTTCCAGCGGGGCGCGGACCCGCGCGCCGTCGCGCCGGTCGTCGCGGACGCGCTCGACGCGGCCGCCGTCGCGGCGCTCGTGGCGCGCGGCGTGCCGGGGCTGAAAAGCTGCGCCCTCGTGGACCGCTTCGATGATCTGGAGGGGCGGCCGCCGGCCGTGGGCGCGACGGATTTGGCCCTCACGGTCGCGCGGTGCAAGGTCGCGATATCGC
>NW_008705600.1:297348-298731 GCF_000186865.1 Aureococcus anophagefferens
AGGTGCCGGGCCACAACGTCACGACGGCGGCGCGGCGGCGCTGGTTCCGCCTCGCGCCGCACCGGCCGCGGAACGGGCCGCAAGAGGAGACCGTCGCGGTCACGTGGTGCGACCCGCGCGCGCTCCGCGCGTCGCTGTCGTCGCCGCAGCACGGCTTCCCGCCGGAGCCCAAGGTGCGGTCTTTAGCCCTCGCCGACGTCGTCGAGCTGCGGCCGGGCCACGCGACGCCCGCGTGGTGGAGCCAGGCGTCCGCGCGGAAAGCCTTACCGGTGGAGGACCTCTGCTGGAGTCTGGTGAGCCGCGACAACAAGACGCTGGACCTCGCCGCGGAGACGGTGCAGGAGGCGCGCCTCTGGAAGGAGGCCCTGGCGGCGATTCTACGGGAGCTCGGCGGCCCGCAGCAAACCTCCGCGCAGCCGACGACGGCGAATCCCGTCGCGCTCCGCCTGAAGCGCGCGGTCGCCGAGGGCCGCCGCGACGAGGTCGCGAGCCTGCTGGCGTCGCGGCAGATCGAGACGGACGCGGCCCTCGACGAGTCGGGCGACACGGCGCTGCTGCTCGCGTGCCGCCTCGGGCGCGCGGAGTGCGCGGAGGTCGCGCTCGCGCACGGCGCGCGCAACGACCCGCACCCGACCTGGGGCGGCACGGCGCTCCAGCTCGCCGTCGCCGGCGGCCACGTCGACGCGGCGGCGGCGCTCCTCGGCGCCGCGGCGGCGAGCGGCGCGGACCGGTCCATCGCGAACCACGTCATCCTAGAATCCGACGACGCGGGCGCGCTCCGCCAGGGCGACGCGCCGCTCCACGTCGCCGCGCGGCTGCTGGCGCCCCGGCTCGTGCAGCTCCTGCTGGAGCACCACGCGGACCCCGTCGCGCGCGACGGCTACGGGCGGACGCGCGCTCCTGTGTGGAATTCAACCACTGGTTTGGGTGGACCTGACCAAACTTCAGAATTCTCTAGCTCGATCAAATCGAAGTCGATTCGGCTGATTTTTGGACGAATCGATTGCTCTCATTGGGTTCTCGAAGCACGGCAGAAGAGCTTGCGTCGAAACGTTCGCATACGCGCACATTGAAGTCGGGTTGAAGATTTGAATTCCACACAGGCCCGCGCACGTCGCCATCGCGTCGTCGCACGACCGCGCGCTCGACGTGCTCGCCTTACTCCTCGACGGCGGCGGCGAGGCGGCCATCGACGCGCGCGATTCCGCCGGGGGCGAGACGCCGCTGCACGTCGCCGCGCGCTGCGGCGCGCGGCGCTGCGCGGAGCTGCTCCTGCAGACGGCGGCGGACGCGTCCTGCGCGGACGCGCGGGGCCTCACGCCGCGCGACGTCGCCGTCAAGGCGAACCAGTACGACATCGCCGACCTCGTCATGGGCTACGAG
>NW_008705600.1:300728-302116 GCF_000186865.1 Aureococcus anophagefferens
GGCGGGCGTGAACCCGGCCTGCGCGGCGAACGCCGTGCTCGGCGCCAAGTTCTACGCGAACCACACGTTCCAGCGGGGCGCGGACCCGCGCGCCGTCGCGCCGGTCGTCGCGGACGCGCTCGACGCGGCCGCCGTCGCGGCGCTCGTGGCGCGCGGCGTGCCGGGGCTGAAAAGCTGCGCCCTCGTGGACCGCTTCGATGATCTGGAGGGGCGGCCGCCGGCCGTGGGCGCGACGGATTTGGCCCTCACGGTCGCGCGGTGCAAGGTCGCGATATCGCTGGACTTCGAGGACTACGCGGCCTGCGACACAGCCATGGACGCGATCCGGCTGACCGTGGCGCGGGCGCGCGTCGCCGCGTCGCGGCTCGCGCGGTCGAAGCAGGACCGGGCCGCGGCGAAGAAGGGCCGGTCCGGCGGTGGGAAAAAGGGCCGCGGGAAGAAGAAGCCGCCGCCGCCGCTGGCGCCGTCCGTGAAGAGCGCGAGGAACGCGGCCTGCCCCGTGTGCCTGCGGCCCAAGGAGGCCCAGCCCGGCGCGCCCGACGCCATGGTCGACCCGCGCGTCGCGTGCGAGAAACGGCACGCGCTCTGCGGCGAGTGCGCGGACGCGTGGGCGGGCCTCCAGCTCAGCGCGCGCAAGGAGCCGGCCTGCCCGCTCTGCGGCGACAAGCCCCTGAGGCACCGCGCCTGAGGGGTCTCGGACCTTCGCGCTGTGAAGCTTGTTCGGCTTCAACTTGTCACGTTGACCCGCACCTTCCCCTTATGAATCGAGGGCTGCGTCGAGTCGCGGCCTCACCGGGGGATGTGGACTCGCGTGTCCATGGCGGCGACGGCGGCGGCCTGAGCGCTCCTCAGGCCCCATGCGGCAGACGCCGCGGCGGAAGCCGCCGTCGGCGCGGCGGCGCGCCGGCCCGCGGTCCCCGGCCGACGGCTACGGCGCGCCCAGCGACCGGGGCCTCGCGGCGGAGCTCGAGCGCCTGCGGCGGGAGAACGAGCTGCTGCGCCAGAGCGCGTCGAGCCCGCTCACGGGCAGCGGCTTCGAGAGCGGCGGCGCCGAGTGCCGCAGCGAGAGCGACCTGAGCGACCCGTCGACTCGCGTCGACGCGGAGCTCGCGGCGCTCCGCGGCAACAACGCGCAGCTCCGGGCCCAGCAGAGCGCGCTCGAGGCGACCGTGCGCCAGCTCCAGGAGTCGGCGACCTACGGCTACGACTCGCCGGGCCCGAGCCCGCGCACGCCCGCGACGCCCGCGCGGCCCGCGGCGACGCCGGGCCGCCGGTCTTCGCGCGAGTCGCCGTGGCCGCCGCAGCAGCAGCCCGAGGCCTACGCGCCGTCGACGCCGTCCTGGCTGCCCCAGACGCCGACGGACTGGCAGGCGACGCCGACGCCGCGG
>NW_008705601.1:0-1557 GCF_000186865.1 Aureococcus anophagefferens
TTGCTTTTTGAGGGGGGTATGGTTTTTGAGTATGGTTCTTGTGGATAATTATTAGAGAAAAAACGACATTATTAAACCAGTAAACTATCCTAACTTTCTAATGGGGGAATCTCCAACATAAGGAACTCCAATTGCGCGTATGCTGACTTTACGTCCCATTTTGCATTGTTTCACGCCTTATTTGGAGGTTTGGCGTGTCGTGAAGCCTTGGATTCAGGTGGATTTACGATAGTCAAAGCCGCATTGGCAGTTGTCTTTAGCAGTAGTCTATGTAAACAGGATACTTGCTATGCAGTCTCCCCTGTCGGACATGAGTCAAACTTGGAGCCGCGATGGGGCGACCATTTCACAACGCAAAAAAAAAATGAGGCTACTTCACATGGCAATCTGATGTCAAAGACTCCATAAAACACCGCAAAACACATGCCGAGATCATGATGTTGATTAGAGGCAGCGTCCTAAATATCAAGAAACCCGATTGTGAAGTATCCGGTAATTTAGAATATGGGTTGCTATTCAGTTGAGTTGGGACTGGGAGAGCTGAAGGTCCAAATAAATATGCCACCACTATTCATGCCGTTTTACTTCGTTGATTCTCGATAGCAACACTACGAGTGCTTTTGCTGATGGGAAAGACTGAGTGAGGAAACTAACAATTTAGCGGCTATGATGCATTCGTTTGTCGAGTCTTGTGACTCTGTTATGAATGCACAACTCGTGTCACCTGTAGACATGGTTATGTCACGTGTCATGTCACCATGGCCCAGATGCAAGAGGGCTTCCTTGGGCAACCCGCGCATGTCCCCTCTGGTGTAAACACAAACGTCAGTGGAGCTTTCGGCGTAGTTTTTCTTGAAGCCAAAATTTGTGAGCTGGCGCTGAAATGATTCCAATCTGCGATGACGAAAGTAGGTCGGCATCGCTTCGAGAAGTGCAGAAGGAGGGAGGGGGATTATTAGGTTTCCAGAGTTCCAGGAAATTAAATGGGCTTCAAGCTGAGTGACTGCTGCATACAGTCGTGGACCGAATTCTTTTTTTGAGGAACAGCCCGGAATCAATTTAGGATGGCATCTAGTTCGCTTGTGATCTTGAATCAGACGCTGTAGCTGAGACTTTTGCTCGAGAGTGAGCACATGAATATTTTTCACGTCATTGAGCGTCGTAATTGTCTTTCGTTGCCACGACCCTCGCAAGAATTGCTCAAAGATGCACTCAACATGATACCAGCTTGTTTTTGAACATTTCATCTTTCTGCCGATACGAGGCGTACCACGGGCAATCGCACAACGGCAACTTCGCTCCCTACACTTCGACCTTGAGTTGTTCGCGATCGATGCCTGCTAGTCATGAATTTGTTATTGTTCCTTGGCGCGAAGTTTCGACTACGAACCTCATATGATGGGTCCATATCATCTATATTGTCGAATCGATCGCCCGAAGAGAACGACGGCATAGCTGCAGAATGGATGGTGAATCCTACAAGTGCTTCCCAATGCGTTATACGATCTTTGCATGGGATAGGTCTCTTTTCACTTGCCTTAAGTTAAAATCGCGGGG
>NW_008705601.1:2452-3833 GCF_000186865.1 Aureococcus anophagefferens
CAACAGATGCCAGCGAACACAAGACAGCTATTCGTTCCGGATGTGTAGGAGGAAGAACATTTTATTGACTCTAGGCTTGCATCTGTGTGCGGTCTATGCGCATGAGGACTCGCTCCTTGAAGTCGACTTTTGTCAGTATTATTATCGAAACCCTGCTTCAAGTGAACCGCGATACCCAGATTGCTCCGATGTCAAAGCCAAGGTCGTTTCCAATGAGACACGGACGCTGCCGACGCTTGAGCTCGGGGAGCCTGGAGCCAAAGCACTTTTTTTCATCCATGGATGGCCAGACAACGCTGCGATGTGGGCTGCACAATTTGCACATTTTTGTTTCAATGGTTCATTTTACTGTGTGGCTGTGACTTTGGCCAATTTTCACCCTGACTTTCCTGATGCAGATCCTGATAAGGAGTTGAAAATTACCCAGCAACTCATTGAAATCCACCAGACGATGCTAGAGGCTCATCTTGTGGACCCAACACTTGTTGTCCATGACTGGGGCTCTGTAATCGGGTATGAGATGCTTCATCGTTATCCTGCAGTTGCCAGGCAAATCATATCGTTTGATGTTGGCAGTACAGTCTCTTCCGAAAGTTGGAAACTTAACTTGACTTACCAAGAACAAAATCGAGAGGCGTGGCAACAGAAAAACGACAGCAAGAGTGTTGGTTCAGCAATTTACTGGGAGGCACCAGCACCGCTCAGAGCCACATGGAGGACTTCTTGGCCTTACGAATATAATTTATCTTACCGAGGCTTCATTCAACATCCGTATCCACCTGCAAGTGTCCCACTCCTCTTCCTTTGGGGGAACATGACCCGAGGCGAGCCGCGCCAAGCTAATACCATTTTTTTCGGTCCGCATTGGCTCGACTTTGTGCGCTCTACCCCGCACGGCCGAGTTGTCGAAGTAGACTCCGACCACTGGATGCATGTTAAGTCACCTAGATTCGTCAATAATGCGATTAGTGCTTGGCTCAATGGATACTAAACTGCTACTTTGCAATAATGTGAAGTTACAAAAGCCGTCAGGTTTTGATCCACATTAGTCCAACTTGGACTTCATTGGAGGCAACTTGCTATGGTTGTCTACGAGGCACGTGCTGCGCCTTTCTGGCCTTGCACGCCGCTCCGGGGATTCCCGAACTTGCCTGCACGAATTCCTCAACTTCCCAAGGTTATCGCAGGAAACCTGCGTACAAGCTCCTGGAAGCCTGTGTGCTTGCCCTAAACGGTCAGAAGCCCGTCACTGATAAGCACCGAAGGAAGTCCGGGGATATATTGAAGTAGCATAATCAAGCATCTTATCTTAAGGGAATTTACCACCGGTAAAGCCTCCACTGGCAAAAGGTAACATCGCGCAGTAAAAGAAAGAACATTT
>NW_008705601.1:3883-14782 GCF_000186865.1 Aureococcus anophagefferens
ACATCAGTAGAGCCACCGTAAGCATGTAGCGTATATCTACTCATTATTACTGCGCCAATTCCCCGGGGCCTTGTGTCGCTTCGCTGCAGCTTCCAGCTGCTGTATCAGCGCGACCCTCCCCAATGCGATATTTATTTTGGCGCCCGTACTGGCGATCAGGGAATATACTTCACCTGTAGCCTCTCCCACTCTTCGTCTTCTGTCTCTCGCCAGCAGGTAGTCGACGCAATGAATGCAAGGCCGCGGAGCGCGCGCCTTGCACCCGGGGGAGAAATCCTATTTGAGGATGCTATGAACTACCTGCGTTCACATGTCAGGGCAACTCTTTGTCATAGCCATAGCCGTTTTCACACTGGCGATCCGTACTTAAACAAGAAGAAGGGTACTACAGGTTATCTCACATCTGGTCCGGCACCCACCATCACCAGTGACATGAATGTAATCATTGATGTCACTCACAGGCATGAAAGCCCTAACGCGCCTGTCCATAGATATTTCACCACAGTGGAGGCTGCCAGGGCATCATCGTTTACTCCCGATTGTCTACAACGCCTACAGTCGATGGATGAAGAGACTGCCAGGAAAATGATTTCAAATGCAATTCCTAGGTTTATGCTCACAGCAGTGTACCTCACCGTATGTACACACATACTCGGAGGTGACATGTCAACACACAGTCTGTCCGCTTTCCTACATATACATGCTCGACCACTGATGTGTTTGGGTGCTCATACTGAACTATCTTCTTCTGACGTAAGGGATAACATCTCAGACAGCAGGAAACACCGCAAGAAGAAGCATGCACCCAAAGCGCCTACTTCAGGATGGCGCCCATGTCCATCCCCAACGTCTAAGGAATATGCCGATTCCAAGTTCGCAGTGGACCTTTACCACAAGACAACACACAGATCCTGGCAACAGATAGAAGCGACATTGAAGCAGGCACCACACTAGGTTTCGATCTAAAACCAGGCGACAGCCGAATGATGAGTCCCTGTGCAGACTGTGAAGCAAACCAGAGTCAAATCCGAATTCCCAAACACAGTGACAGGTGGCATGAAAATGAAACCAATCATCTACCTATCCAAACCAAACTTGATAGACCAATTTTCATCTCCTTTCCTAAAAGGTGTAGACATTAGGTCTGACTTGCTGAAAAGCATACAGGACAAGTTTCCAGACTCCAAGCTGGGAATCCGATTGCTCAGATCCCTGTATGGCCTTAAACAGGCACCTATGTTATGGAATAAACTTTTGAATTCAGTCTTACTAGAAGCTGGCTTCATTCGCAGCAAGAATGATACCAGTCTCTACATACATCATCATGAAGGTAAATGGGTTGCGTGTGCCGTATTTGTTGATGACATCTTGGTGACGGGGACTGACGTCAGCAAAATAGCGGAGCTGCGGAAACTGTTCCAAGAGAAATTCAAAGGAGAGCATCAATGGGATGAGAACATTAACTCCTTCCTGGGCATGGATATCTCGTATACTGACGGTGTACTCTCTATGAACGTCAAGGCCAAGATTGATGACTTGTTTAAGAAGTATCCTTTCCTAGCTAGCAGCAATCGTTGGTCTCAATCAACCTCTTCATCTGAAATCGACAACCCTCCGAGTTTAGATGATGACGAACTGTCGGACTATCAACTGCAGCTGAAGGAAAACTTCGCTAGCATAGTGGGATCCTGCATCTACTTCTCCATCACCTGCAGGCCTGATCTCTCCACCATTGTGTCCAAAGCATGCAAAGGCATGCATGGGCCAAAGAAAATTCACATACTTTATTTACAGGCCATGATTCAATACCTTAAGGAGCACAGGGACCTCAGTCTTGTGTATCGCAAGAATAGCAAAGCCATTAGTCATATTGGTTCCCTGGCCGCTGCCTTTCCGGAAATGAATGATGTCCCTAGTAGCCCAGTAGTGGGTTTCTCTGATGCCGATTGGCTGCCCAAGGCCTCAGATGGAGAGCAAATGAAAAGCACCTCCGGACACTGTTTCTATGTATTTGGTAGTTTAGTGCAGTGGAACTCAAAGCGTCAAACTATTACGGCAGCCAGTACAATGCAAGCCGAGCTGATTGCCGCGTCCTCGGCCGCTGACAGTGCCGTGTGGTATCATACTCTACAGTGCGATTTTCCATTTTTATTCGGTTTGAGCCAAGATATTCCAGCTATCCCTATCATGATTGACAATAAAGCTGCATTAAGCGTCGCAAACCATCCTGAATCCTCACCCAGAACAAGGCATATCTGTCTGAGAGAATTCCGTATAAGAGATATGCACGAGGCCAAGCAGGTACGGCCATACTGGTGCCCTGGCACCCATAATGTTGCAGACGTATTTACGAAGTTAGTACATAAAACATTGTTTCATAGATACTTGGATGTAATGGGAATGGAAGGTTCAAATCGATTGCATTCAGACTACCCATCACTACAGGGGACACACAGGTCCTTTATGTCAGAAGGACTGCTTAGTGAGTGGGTGGTGTCTCACAATTCACACATCGACGAGGACATAATATTTGAGTTGCGGAAGTCACTAGACTTCGAGTCCCCTCAGGCTGTGTACACCTGGGACTACTGGAATGCCTCGAGCGGTCAATTGCCTGACAATTATTGTAAAAATTTTGTATCATTACATTCCACTTCATTTTTGAATCCGCAGGAGTACAATCTCTGTGGCGATGGTCCTGTAAACACAAACATCCTCGAACACCATGGCTCTGACAACTCTTCCCCGTCCTCTCGTGCTAAGTTGAGTGTTGCTAAATTGCTTTACAAGCAGGGAATGGCAAAGAGAGCTACCAGGCTGGTGCAGGATCACCACCGCCGTGGACTGTCACCACCTGTTCCTTCCTGTCAGACTATAGTTGATGTAGACCCTTCGTTTGCAACACCTAACGCCCCATCTGCAGACTGGTCGCGCCTGTCTCGTGTAGTAGAATTGTTAGCTTGCGGTGCAATCTTATATCATGTCCTATATGCTTGAAGGCTCTGGTACAAAAATGCTCTACATGGATCTTCATTATTGGCTTACGATCCAGGGGGAGTAGAGAGATAGAGAGTTTTGTATCTAGAAAGTTAGGATAGTTTACTAGCTTCCTAACGTCGCTATGACGTCAGTCAAACTACTATCCAGCAGGTGCACTGTCCGGCGACTGTGCAACCTCGCTGAGCCTGGTGCTACCTGGCACGTCGCTGTGACGCTAACCAGACAGACACCACAGACACAGAAGAGCGCTATGCACTCTGTGCCTGCTTGGCAGTCACTCCTTCAGTTCGCTGTCTATAAGACTCGAAACTGGATTAGAATGAATTAAGGAAGGGAAGGGAAAACTAGCAGGATACGCAGTAGGAGCGCAGTGGGGTAAGGTGCACTGCAACATCAAGATGCAGTTCACTGTTCACTGAAGATGAAGATAGAAATCTCTCTATCTCTCTACTCCCCCTGGATTGAAACTCCGTGTAAATCCCAAATGATAGTGGACTTCAGCTTCATCATGAATGGAGTCAATTAAGCGAATGAAGTAGATGGGAATCGAGTATCTGCTAAGTACACGTTCTTCAGAAGACCTTCCTTGATATGTGTGAGTTAAAAGATTGATACACTCAACCAGTGTGATTACTTTGGGGATTGCTCATGACCCAAAGAAATACTATGCTCAACATGACACATTCGATACAAGTAGCCAAGGAAGCGTACTTATGATCGGTTAGTACAAACGGTGAGGTTATGTTAGATGTAGGTTGACAGTATGGAACGGGTGGAGAGAGTCCACGCCTGCGATGATCTTGCACCAATCTAGTAGCTCTTCTAGCCATCTCTTGTCTATAGAGAGTCCGGGCAACAGTCAGTTTGGACTTCACTGAAGCGCTGGGTCCGTCTTGATTCTCATTGCTTGGTTGAGGATTCAGAAGTGAGACAGAGTGATGGACTAGTAAGTTTTCTGCAAACCATCCAGAGTCTGCGCCGGCATTATATTGTGTCCATAGGGCGGTGGCTACTTGTGAGTCAAAGCTGTGGGACGTCATCCACTTGTAAATACTTTTCTCTTCATCTGGGTCGACCTTTTCGCAGATGCATTCCTTAACGATGTCGTCTTCGTATTGGGGTGCTAGTAATGCATTTAAGGCTGGAAAAGGTGAGTGTATAAGGTTTGAGCCAGTCATCCCCATGACTGCGAGGAATCTGTGGTACAGAAGTTTAGGTAAAATTTTTGTAAACATGTCGGCCACGTTATGGGTGCCGGGGCACCAATATGGTCTAATTTGACCTGCTTCGTGAAAATCCCTGATGCGGAATTCTCTGAGACAGATATGTCTTGTTCTAGGAGACGATTCAGGGTGGTTCGCTACACTAAGGGCAGCTTTGTTATCAATGAGTAATGGCACTGCTTGCGCCTCTTGAATACCAAAGAGGATTGGGAAGTCCACTTGCAGAGTGTAGTACCAGACTCCACTATCCGCTCCACTTGAGGCAGCTATGAGTTCGGCTTGCATTGTGCTCCCTGCAGTGATTGTCTGACGTTTGGAAGACCATTGTACTAAGTTTCCAAAACAATAGAAACAGAGACCTGAAGTACTCTTCATTGACTCTCCATCCTGAGCCTTAGGGAGCCAGTCGGCATCAGAGAAGCCTACCACTGGGCTGGAAGGCAAATGGGTAAGTTCGGGATAGGTTTCGCTCAAAGCGAATAGTAGTGAAGCACCACTCCCCTGCTTGGTGTAAGTAAGTGCCAGGTCACGGTGTCCTTTCAGATACCGAATTAGCATCTGTAAGTACAGTATGTGCACCTTCTTGGGTCCATGCATTCCCTTGCACGCTTTGGACGTAATAGTAGAAATATCAGGTCTGCACGTGATGGACAGATAGATGCATGAGCCAACAATTCTGGGAAAGTATTCTTTCAGCAGTTCTTGGTACTTCGTCAGTTTGTCATCGTCTGGCTCTGGTAGGTCGTCCAGGAGCGCGGAGTGCGGTGAATTTTGAGAGCGGCTATCTAGCTTAGTGTCTCCTAAGAATGGGAATTTGTCAAACATGTCATCGATCTTGGCTTTGACGTCCATGGTTAGGATTCCTGTCATGATGTCATAGTAGACTGCCATTCCTAGGAATGAGTTGATGTTCTCATCCCATTGATGTTCTCCACGGAACTTGGCCTTGAACAAAGCCTTGAGCTCAGTGATCTTGCGAGTGTCGGTGCCGGTAACAAGGATGTCATCGACGAACACTGCGCACGCGACCCACTTTCCTTGAGACTCGTAGACGTAGAGACTCGTGTCATTCTTACTTCTGACAAACTTGGCCTCAAGAAGTACTGAGTTGAGTTTCTTGTTCCAGAGCATTGGTGCCTGTTTTAATCCATAGAGTGATCTAAGTAGTCTTATGCCCAGTTTGGAGTTCGGGAACTGCTCCTGCACTTTGTTGATCAGGTCTGCTCGAATGTCAACTCCTTTCGGGAAGTTGATGTAGATAGGTCTATCCAGGGTAGTCTGTATGAATGCCTGAGCAATGTCGCTGTGATGTATTGGTAGTCCATGGTGAACCGCCAAGGCCATGAGAGTGCGTGCTGTCGTCATGGATGATGCTGGACTGTAAGTAGCATAGAAATCCAATCCTATTGTGGCGAGGAAGCCGCGCACTACACACCTTGCCTTGTACTTGTCGAAGGAGCCATCTCCCTTTCGCTTGATCTTAAGCACAATCTTGGTGCTGATTGGAGAACGTTCTTCAGGGATTACCTCCAAACTGAAGCACTCGTTCCTGCACAGGTCAGCGAATTCCTTCATGATGGCCTTTAGATATTCCCTCTTATGTTCTAGAGGCTCTGACTTAAGTTCTAGAATGGACTCTTCATCCAGCACGATGTCGTCTTCTTTGATCGTTACACCCTGACTGGTTGTTTCCTTTTCTATTACCATCTGTAGTGCTATTAGAACCTGGGAATGGTTGTCAAGGCAGTAATTTAGGACCTTTTCAACATTCTCCTCGTGTTCTTCACTGAAATGACTGGAGAACAGGTGATCAAGTGAGTCACCTGACTGGGTGACAATAGTGGGATAATTCCCTATCAAGTCGTAGACGCCTACCAGGGCTACATCCCACAATTGGTGAGCAGAGTCTGCCGCGGCGAGAATAGATTCCGCTCTGTCCCAGGCTTGGGAGGACTGAAGGTCAGTTGAGCTGAGGAACGCGGTGTCAAGGTTGCTATGTCCGTCTATCATGCTGTTCATCCAAAACTTACCTTGAACGTCTGGGTGACCTACCTCGACTGTCTTGTTCCTCACTTCATACAGGAGTTGGCTTCTGGTGCCTCCTAGTTCTACATATTCCTTTGGAGTTAAGGCTCGATCAATATTGTTGGGCGAGTTACATTTGATGAAACGCCTTGGTCGATCCTTTGTGCGCCTAAGTGTGCAACGATCATTTACATTTAAAATAGCTTGTAGCATCCTTTCTGCAATGATTTCTTCCTTCGGACATGGTATGTCAGCGATATGTTCGACCATGAGATCGGACAATTGTTGGGATGCTTCCATCATGCCTAGTAGTTGAAACTTGTCGCGGTACCCTGGGACACACTGGGTGGTAATCCGCCGCGCAGCCTCAGAGTAATCATTGGTGGGGCATCCTGCGCTGGTGAAGAAGGAGACGTAAGTGTCATTAGGAGTGTGCTCGTCTGGTTGCATGTCCTGCACCTGAGTGATGGTAACAGATTCAGCTGGAGCTTCGGATGTTGCTTCTGATCCATCTGGATTTGCGAAATGCCAGACTGCTTTTGGATCTGACGATGGTCCGAATTGTTTCTCTCTAAGGTCAAACTGTCTGTCTTCCTTTGTTTCTGGATCCCATCTTATAACTCGGATATCGCTGGCCTGGACTGTAGCTCCTGGAGTAGAATCAGAGAGCTGAGGCTTGGTTTTTCCTCTCATGATTTTGAATGGGGGAGTTCCCATCCATTCGCCATCTTTGCTTCTAATGCGTATTAGGTCGCCTACTTTGGGTTTCCTGAACTTTTGGGGACCGACCTTGGGACTAGAAGATGTGAATGGAGGTTCCTGAGTAGTGGAGGAAGGAGATGGTATCACTGTTGGTGAGTCTGGCCACAAGTCTCTTGGTGAGCCTCTGTCCGTGGATACTCGCCTTAGGAGACCAGACAGTTGGTCGTTTATATCACGATCGAGTTGAGACATAGGTGAATATGGATCCTTGTCACTAGCGTCTCGTAGCACAAGTTCTCTGCTAGACTGTGGTGTGGTTGTGAGTATCGGTGTAGAGGGAACGTTGCTCCTGGAGTCTTGTAGTACCAGCTGTCCGTCAGGTTCGGGAGGAGGTGTCGAAGGAACCGGTGTAGCCTGCCTTTGAGATGTGGCGGCTGGCTTTGGTTGTTCCTTGCGGCTATCGCTGCCTGGTACCAAGACGACGTTAGGCTTAGAGCTGGGGATTGTCCTGTCCGGTTCTTTGGGTATGAACGGGTTTGCCTGGTTTGGGTCTGTCATTTGAGACTTCAGGTATATCTGGTTTTGTTTAGACAGGCTTGTTGGTCTGAAGTTTGTTGTGGTGACGGGTTTCCCATTTGTTACGAGCATCAGAACTGACAGGGACGTGCTCTTTAGTTCAGAAAACCGTTCATGGTGATAGTTTGCAGGGTGCAAGTAAATAGCTGGAGTGGTCTTTAACTTTGACTTGTTCATGATGTCTCTGTCCTCTCCTCTTCCTGTAGTCTTAAGTTTAGACACATTGTTCACAAAGTCTACCTTGCATCCGAATGGGTACAGTGGTAGGTCCCTAAGTACCTTTCCACCAGACTCACTGCACAGTTGCCGAGGGGTTGTCCTGATTCCATATTTTCGCAGTATGGAGGAACTGGAACTTTGGTTTAACGAGCATGCCATGTGTCTGAATGCTTCTGGAAGGAACTGTTCTGGTACAATTGGCTTTCCAAGCACGTTCAATCCAGCCAGCTGCTGTATCCGTACCACCGCCCCATTACGAAGGATCTTTATATAGTTCTCGGCGTAATTGTAGTTATGTAAATACGGGGGTAATGGTTCGATCTCGATGTTTAACCGCAGCTTCATCTGTAAGACTTTGTCACCATCCTTGAACGTTGAGAATGAGTCTGTGACTAGTAGCTTGAGTGTTATACCGTACTCAAGCTTTATCTGGTTGTAGACCTGAACGATGGCGTTGATGAAGTGATCGGCGTTAAGTCTCTTCATGCCTATGTCTATTACCAGACCGCTTCTTATGCAAACGCATACCAGTATGTAGGTGAATCCGTCTAGCATCGATTTGACAGGGCTGTCCCATATGTCTATCATGAGAGCCTGCAACGGCGTATATCCCATTTCATTTTCATGCCAAGATGGGCTGTGATGAATGACTGGGATTTGACCCTTGTTGGCCTCACAGATGGGGCACGGTGACATCATTCGAGTGTCTCCTGGTTGCAAACCTAGTGACTCATTGATGAGGATGTCATTCTCGATCAGTTCCCAGCTTCTGTGTGTGATAGTGTGATACCAATCAACTTTTAGCTTAGCCTGAGCGTATTCCTCACTTGTAGGGTGAGGACACTTCCTCCATAGAGCCTTTGAGGGTTTTAGTGTGTACTTCCGCTTGGGATCCAATGTGGTTGCGTCCAATACTGCGGTGTCTAACGCTGTGTCCTTGTTGTCTGAGTTCTGCCTTGCTAAGCCAGTGATGTGCTTGTGTGCGCACATGTAGACGGCTATGAGAGTGAATCGGGGAATGGCATTACCTAGTAGCTTATACGCTTCAGCTTCGTCCAGGGATTCAAGCCTGCTCTCCGCGTCTGGAGTGAGACTTGTGGCTCTGGATCCCTCCTTTATTGTCATGTATCTGTGCACATGTTTGTACTCGGGAGACTCTGGACTGCACCTACTCGACACATCGATAAGCATGTTGAAATCCGATGTGATAGTGGGGGCAGGCCCTGAGATCCTGTAGGCTGTCGTGCCTTTCCTGTTCCGTAGTTCAGGGTCATTTGTTTTGAACCTGCCGTAGGAGTGGCAAAGTGTGGCTCTTATCTTTGACCGAAGTGCATTTCTGGTATCTACATATCTCACTCCCCCTGATGCCAAAATGCATGAGCCTGGCGAGGCAACGTTGAGGAAAGCCACAACGTCTGCCGGGCGAGGCCCGGGAGGAGAAGCCTTTGGCACGCAGCTAAAGTACATGAAGCGACCATCACGCTCTGTCCCAAAGTACACATCACCTTGTGCGGGGCGCAGGAATGTGACTTTGATCTCAAACATGGTTTCATGTCTCTGCCTATGTCGCATTTCGCGTGCCAGCAGAGTGAACACAAACGCTAGTGACGGGTTCTTAAGACCTTGATACCTGTACGGTTGAGGTCCATGGCAACCAACCGTTATTGTCTTCCGCACTATCGTCGCTGGAGACAGCTCTTTGTGCTTCTTGGCGAACACCCACGCAAGCAACACACAGGCAAGAGCATTTTCGTGAGGGAGAATGCTGAGCATGTTGGTCTTTGATGTTTTCCATGCGTTAAAGAGAGTTTGAACGAGATCGGGAGCATGTTGCACAGGAGTGTCAAACACATACAGGCTTTCAGGAATGGTATCCTCATCCTGCAATATTTGACTCAGTCCTTTCGGGAAGCAGGACATACCACTGTCCTTGCACACGTCAAACGATTTGATGGGGCTTGTACTCGCAAGTGCGAACCATCTGAATCTCGATTGGAGATCGCCAAGGGTGCAGCAGTCAACCTGATCAGTCTCAACAAAGTAGTTCATCGCCCTGAACTCTTTTATAACAGCGTCGTGTTCCTGGTAGTAGTCGACTCTTGTTGGGGTCATCTCATTAAGCACGTGTTTGGGTCTGACCAAACTGATAAACTTCATTTGTTCCTCCGCGAAGAGATCTCCTGAGGGGTGATAGTTCCCACCGTTTTCGTCGCGCAACTGAGTGTTTTTATAGCAAGGGAATGAGCACACTAGTAGATCGAACTCCACTATGTTCAGTTTGTCCTGTTCAATGTCCTCGTTAACCTTGCGTATGTCATTCAGTGCTTGTGCATTTGGAAAGGTTTCCTTAGCATGTTCAAAGTTCTTCCCTACCTCGATGAATGAGACGATTTTGACGGGCATATCCTTGAACCCGTCTGTGCCTTCAGTGCACAGGCCTGGACCGATAAGACAAACGCGGACTATTGTTTGCTCTTTGCTAAGTTCAGCGACTGCATCGCGATCTTGTCCATCGGTAGGTGCAGGATCTGGCGCCTTAGCAATGCCTTTATCTGAGCGCGGTTCCTCTGGCTGATCGTCTGCCTGTTGTCCGATTGCACCCATGCATAGCAGTGCTGAACTTCCTGCTCTTGCAAGGACCTGGCAGTATTTGAGTACATGCTTTTCCTGTTGAAGAGCTGTTCTGGGTATTTCAACGCCTGTCTTTAGATCGATTAGGCGATTAAAGTCATTAGGACTCGAGGTCGGAATGGTTTTGAGTCCGTTCCTTTGTCTTCGTATCCTTACCCAATTAGTTAACCCTTTCATTCTGGATGGGTTTGAGACATCAGTTATCGATACAGATTTTAGTTTCGGTACGTCCCTGTACATGAATCTGGCGTCCTTCTGGAACGTGAGTGTCCAGTTGGCCTGCTCGTAACTGTCCATCCCCATCAGTTGGAGGCCTTGATAGAACTTTGGCACAACAAACCACTGAATAGCTTGTACTATACCTGTTCCTTGGTTGGCCTCGTCAACCAGACAACTTAGTCCAATGCCTGAATGTGTGGCATGGGTAGTCGTGCTTCCCATTTTTACCAATCGAGGTGGTTTCAGTTCTTTGATTGTGGAGGGTATTAGTTGACTGGTGTCTTGTGTAAATGGTGCTGTCGCG
>NW_008705601.1:14832-33035 GCF_000186865.1 Aureococcus anophagefferens
CTCAACATGGTAATCCTTGGAGGACAGTGTGTTGACGGTGTTCATGTAGGAGCTGTAGTTGCGTAGAACCTTTTGTGCTTCTAGCATGCGGCTTAGAAATTGACCGTATTCTCTGGAAGCTTGGGTCAATAGTGTAGTAACATTTTGGGCTGTGAACTGTCTTTTGTGGAAATTGATTGCCCTAGCGTGCAGCATATCAATATGTTTCTCTCTGTCAAAATCAGGTCCCATCTTGTCTTGCAGGATATTGACTATCCGTTCCAGAGCGGTTACCCAATGCAGTACGCAGCCGCCTGACAGAATATCATAGTCGAGACTTAGAAGTTGATTCATGAGGTCTTCCAGTTCCTTGTCAGTGCCGACAGCATTAGCGCCTATAATTACTTTCTGCATCCACTGAAATACGCCATTTGAGACTTCTTCCTGTCCGAGATGTTTTTCCAGTAGCTCGTACTGGAGGTTAGTTGAGCTCAGTCTATCCATGCTCCCCCTATAAAAAATAAGAGTTAGTCTACTAGCTCTGACTGCGTTTTCCAAATGGAGTTCCTGAGTCATGAATCGAGATGAGTTCGGATTCTTGTTCGGATCCTTCCAGTCTGGGCACGAGTACTTTGGAATCACTGACTCATCCTCAAGAGGGATTGTCTCCTTGAGGATTTCTTTCATCCTGGCTTGTAGCGTATCAAAAGCTGTTCTCCCAAAGAGAATTGCCTGAGTGCCTATGTAGACGTAGCTGTAGCCTCTTCCACCATGTGTACTTATGTCTCTTTCTCCATCATAGATTGAAACTATCTTCTTGGCTTCTTGCTGATATCTATGAAAGTAATCTGCACCATAAATGTACTCTTCCCATGGTTTCTCAATGTCCGCTAGTCGGGAGAAGTTGATATTTTGCTGTTTGAACTTAGACAGTTGCAGCTCAGGGTTTATACCTACCTTGAAGTAATGTCCCTCCTCTATAGCAGCGTGTATGTGTGAGGTACGGTCACTTAGTAGTAGATGCTGAGGAAACTTGGGCGCCTGTCCATAGAACTCGTTTGTTGAAAGTTCGGGTCCGTGACTTCTTGGAAGCTGCTGTTGACCTGATGCTAGCGTGACGAGCCTAGGTTCTATCTGTGCTAATACTGTTTTGACTATGTCCTCTGTGTCAACTGACTCTCCCTTTATTTTCAAGGCTTTGCCTCTAATGTCACTTAGTACGGTCTTCTGTTTTGCTTCAAGTATCTGCAAGTGTGTCTTTTGTGCAGCGTCCCTCTTCAGGTCAGCACTCTCTATGTCATCCACATGGTCGTGAAACTTGGCTGTGAGGCTGTTAAGACCGTCACTAAGGTTGTGCACCTGTTCCTTAAGATTGGCTGCTTCTTGCTTTATGATACCGAAGTCTGGGAGTGACCTATGAAACTCATCCCTGAGACCATTCTTTACGCTCTCCAGTGATTCTGCTATACTGGCTTTGAAGCTTGTCTCAAATCGTTCAAGCGCAGATGTAACTGTGTCATCCAGCTGTTCTCTGAGCTCCTTCTGAGTGACATTTCGTCTGTCCTCAGCTTCCGCCGCTTCCGCGACTAGCTTTGCAACGCGTCTCTCGGCGGCCTCTTTCTCGCCACTTTCGGACGTCATCTCTCCCCCTCAAAGCAAGCGCGGAGGCGAAAGCGAAGAGAAAAGAGCGCGAAGCGGGTAAAGAGAAGAGAAAAGAATGAAGCGAGGCTTCACAGGAGGCCGAGCGTCGGCCCACACCTAGAAAGTTAGGATAGTTTACTAGCTTCCTAACGTCGCTATGACGTCAGTCAAACTACTATCCAGCAGGTGCACTGTCCGGCGACTGTGCAACCTCGCTGAGCCTGGTGCTACCTGGCACGTCGCTGTGACGCTAACCAGACAGACACCACAGACACAGAAGAGCGCTATGCACTCTGTGCCTGCTTGGCAGTCACTCCTTCAGTTCGCTGTCTATAAGACTTGAAACTGGATTAGAATGAATTAAGGAAGGGAAGGGAAAACTAGCAGGATACGCAGTAGGAGCGCAGTGGGGTAAGGTGCACTGCAACATCAAGATGCAGTTCACTGTTCACTGAAGATGAAGATAGAAATCTCTCTATCTCTCTAGTATCTCCCTAGTGGCTCGCTGGTACAGAGCCACCCAATTTCCTTCCCCTCCTTAATACTTTCTAACCCTGTTATAGTTGCTTCCCGCACTACCTGTTGGATAAGTTCCTCCGGATTAGAAATCCGGGGGCTTACACGGTCCGGGTGAGCTTCCGGAGGTAAATGATAGGGTAAAATTTCGTCTTTGCCTATATCGACCTCTTCGAGTACTCGGTGCGTCATTTCGCTTGAACTTCGGAGTGTCTAAGATCCTCCTCTGTGAGGGACTCAGGGCCCGAGGCCATGTACAAAAATCTTTTGTCCAAGAATCGCTAAATTGATAGAGCTAGTCATTGTGATGGCCCTCAAGACCTATAGCACGACAGTATTTCACAAAAGGCTCCCTAACTAGGGGCTTCGTAAACATGTCAGCTACATTGTTGGTGCCCTCGATGTGTCTTACCTCGAGTTGAGAGGAAGACTGGTACTCTCTTATCTTTAAGTACCGCATGTCAATGTGTTTTGACCTGCCTGAAGAAACAGGGTTGGAAGAGGTGTGAACTGTCCCGAGGTTATCACACAGAATGCGCGTTGCCTTCAGGGGTTCGTCTTTACCTGAAATAGCACAGTTCAGTTCTTGTATGAGGTTGCGTATCCAGATGGCTTCCTGGGCCGCGATGTTTAGGGCAATCAGCTCAGATTCATGTGTGGACGTGGCCAGTATAGGCTGCAGCTTAGATTTCCATGAGATCAAGTTGCCCATGAAGAAGAAAGTGTAGCCTGTCGTTGACTTCTTAGACTCTTCCATCTTTGGTAGGTGATCAGCATCGCTGGCGCCCCAGAGATCCTTACTGCACACAGGGTCAAATGCTCTAGGTGCATCAGGCGCCGGTAAGTCATGACTAGGTTTGATGATGCCTAAAGAGTCCCATTTATAGGAATCTTTCGGTACAAGATCAAGAAGAGTCTTGTCTTCGTGTGCGCTTGCTTTCAGGTGCTCAAAGATGGGATGCTTGTCACGGAAGTAAACTAGCTTCAGTCCCTTTGTCCCATTTAGATATTGAAGGAGTTCTTTAAGGAGGACCACATGTTGCTCGGTTGGACCATGCATGCCTCTGGAGACTCGACTTACAGCCTGAGTAATATCGGGTCTGCAAGTGATACTTATGTAAATAAGAGAGCCAACAATAGATGCATAGTTCTTAGTATCATGAAGGTACGCCATTAACTCCTTGGGATCCTTGACAAGAGGTTTAGCATCCGATCTCATTGGGGTAGCTTTCGTCCCTATGCTGTTTAGGATTGTTCGTTCTTTGAAGAGTGCGTTAAGCTTCTCCTCAACGTCCATAGCAAGGCGCCCACGGTGGTTGTCATATTTGATGTTGATACCAAGGAAGCTGGACATAGGCTCAAACTGTGAGATGTTGAACTCAGCCTTAAGCTGGTTTTTGAGTTCGACTACCATTCTCGGTGAGCCACTGATAACAAGATCGTCCACTTCGCAAAGGACAAAGAGATTTTCCCGTAAGCCGTCTGATTGCACTTTGGTCTTGTGATACAAAGAGGTTTCCGACGTTGCACGCGTGAATCCTAACTTTTCAAAGAAGGATGTCAAAGCTTTGTTCCAAAGCTGTGGAGATTGTTTAAGTCCATAAAGTGCTTTGCGCAACTTAACAACGTCACCTGATTTACCGTTACGTTCAACAGTGACGCCTCTTGGAAACTTAAGATAGGAATCACCATCAATCTGACTTTGTATAAAAGCCTGTGGAATATCGCAGTGCCAAATATCGAAGCTTTGATTAACTGCCAGGGAGAACATCATTCGTACAGCGGTAAGAGAAGCCATGGGACTGAAAGTGCTAAAGAAGTCTACGCCAAGGCGCGCAAGAAAGCCGCGCGCAACGAGGCGAGCTTTGTGCTTGTCATAAGCTCCATCGGCTCTATATTTGACCTTGAGGACAATTCGTGAGTCAATGGGTCTAGCGCGATCAGGCATAGGAACTAGTTCAAATGCACCAATAGAGCAGAGGTCATGTATTTCCTTTGCTATGGCCTCTATCATTTTGGGTCTTTGCTCAATTGGTGTCTTTGCTAGGTCTGCTAGCTTGCTCGTATCAATTCGAATGTCTTCCTTAGTGACAGTGTATAGGGCTAAGAAGATCTCTGTAGCCTGTGGAATCGCAGCTGCACCATCCTCAGTATTCTCAATGACTTGATTTGTCAAGAGAGTAAGGTAGTCCACTAGTTGTTCATGAACATCGTAGTTAGTTGCATAATGAGCTTCTGGATTCTTCACCAAACTATAAGAGTCATACTTGACTGTATGGTACTGATCATGTGTCATGCCTAACATATTGGCACGCTGGTAGTCCTCTACGAGATTCCGCTGTATTCTTGCCTCGCGTAAAAGTTTCTCGTCGCAAAGAGAGGATTTATCTGGCACTATCGGAGGTTCTGCTGAGTCTGACTGATAATAGCAAGCGTAAGCTTCACCTGCCATCTTGGGCATACCTTTTTCTCCCCCGGAGCTAAGCTTGCTCCAGTTAGCTCCGCGAGAGTACTGCAGAGCATAGAGCTCAGGGTCCAAGAAGCGCAGAATGCCATACCAAACATCGTTTCGGTAGTCCTCGTGAGTACCGCCGTAAGCGAAATACTCCGGCAGGGTCTTGGCGCGTCGGTACGCCTTATAGCGAGTGTGAGCACGCACATGATGAGTTGCGCCAGGCATGACGTAAACCTCAGCATTCGCCTCGAGTAACTCGCCAATAGAAGGAATCACAAGCAGAGACTCGTCCCAACGAGAGTCCGCCCTGCTGATGTCAGTGCCGAAGCTGAAACGTTGAACCGGCGAACGCCGGCGCTTACGCAGGTGCCACGGGAGTGGCCGGCACTCAAGCGGTATATCCTTGTGCGCCTGCTCATATGTGTCGTCTTGATCGTAGTTGCCATCGGCCCCATATCGCATGGGTTCTTCAGGGACGGGTGGGTGGGTTTCATTCCTTTCTTTCTGCTGACCATGTTCCATGTCAGCCCCTCCCCCGGAGTCCTCCTCTTCTGGAGAGAAAGCCGCTTCATTCGGGTTGTCCTTTGTATCCGGATAGTCACTTGGGTCCGGAACATATGACCTCCTAGGCACGTCATGTGCCTTGGCTATTTTGTTTCTTTGCCGATCTATCTGCATGGGATCCGGGTCCTTATTTAGGTCCATGTCGATATCGGACAGGGTTTGCTGGAATTCGTCTGAGGTGCGATGAATTGTCCTCTGAGTCCAGCCATGCCCATCAGAGACATCCGCCGTTTCTTCTTCAGGTGGCTGTGGTAAAGCAGGATCTAAGATTATTTTCCTGGTTCCATCATGAAGTTCATTGGATAGCTCGTATGGGAAGATCGCAGAGCCTGTGGTTCGAATCTTGCCATCATTGAACAGACATACCTGCGCTCTGGGCATGTCTGTGAACTTGTTCTTCAACGAGTTCATCCGGCCATGGATGAGGAAATACGCTGACTCTCTAACTTCACCGAGTGACCCATCGCGGTTCTCCTTCTGTACAAGACTGTAACAGAATTCGCCAAAAGGCTGGAGTGTCAGTTTGTGATGGCCAGTGTCACCAGTAAACAGTTGCCAGGGTGTTAGAACTACACCGTAACGTTTTTCTAGTGCTACAGACGCGAGTGAGTTAAAGCTTTGACACGTGTGTTCCCAAGCCCATGGCCAGTAGTCATTTGTGTCTCTGATGTATCGATGATTCTTCAAGCGAGCTAGCTGCTGATCGAAATTACGGAGACGGACCCTAGTCCCTTTCTTACATTCATGGATGGAGGATTCAACCTCACCATTTTTCCAATGCATGTAAGGAGGGCACACTTCCAGGGTAACTCCAGTTTCATTGCGAAATGCAGCAATGCCATCGTCACTTCGAAACTCCATGTAAGTTGAAAACATGTCTGAGTACAGGTATTTCAGCTCATTGCCGGTGAATTGCTTAGAGTACGTTTTCACATACTCAAGTGCTTCACGGAACTCATGCGTTGCATTAGACCTCACATAGTAAGCGACTCTCGTCTTGCTGACAATGTCGATAAAGTTAAGCACATAGCGAAAACCCTGATGGGAGATATGAGTTAAGTCTGCCCCATCAAAAGAGTAGCCCTCACCAACGGACAAGGAAACTTCTTTCTTGGGTAAGTTCTTGTTGAAGTGTCGGCGAGGGTTCTTATCGTTCTTGCAAATGGAACATTCCATGCAATTTTGCTTGTGCTTAATATCACCAGGAAGAAGACGATGGTTGGTAGTACACTGCATTGTCTTAGCCGCAACGTCATTGTTACAGTGATAGATGCGGTGAAAGTCACGCATACGTTTCTTACTAGCAGCTTCAGTGGTATCGCGGGTAGTAGTATTGTGTTTTTCATCATCATCATCATCATCATGCTCCTCATCATCATGCTCCTCATCATCTGCGGAAGCAGAAGCAGAACCAATAGAAGTTTTGGGCTTTTTGGCAGGAGATGCATATTTTGACAATTGGATTTCAAACAATTCAATTTTATCCTCAAGTTCTCCAATTTCATTGTCAAGTTTCTCAATACGCGTTCCATAACTCTTAATCTGCTTCTTTGATTGAGCATTCTTACGATTGAGCTCTGCCAACTTTTCATTAGACTGAGCGAAATCATCTCCATCAAACATCTCCTTTGCAACCAATTTCATCTCTTTTTCAGTTTCTTCAAACAAAGACACCAAGACGTTGGACTTCTCGGTAAACTCATCAGACTTCAGAGTTTTCTCAGCATGCTCCTTTTTGAGCACCTTGAGTGTCTTGTTCAGGGTTTTGATCGCTTCCATAGGACGTTTTTTGGGCGTGAACTTAACTTTAGCAGATTTGACGTGCTGAACAGCAACTGAATCGTCATCGTCGTCGTTGTCTGGCGCTTCTGGCACGTCTTCCAGCCCTTTGATGACGTCGGGCGTCCAGAGCATCTTCAGCGACAACTCCGAGCCCTTGCTCTTGACGAGCGCCTGCTGCGACAAGTGCCCGAGCAAGACCGACGACTTCATCAAGCTCAGCGACAGCTTCTGCGCGGGCGCAAACTTTAACTTCTGCCGCGCGGCGTGCTCCACGAGCGAACAGAGCGCTTCAAGCGCTTCACGCTGGTCCATAACATCGTAGCGCTTAATGAGTTGCGAGCTCATCGCTGCCGTCTATAGCGCCTGCCCGCTTTTCCCGGTTCGGGCTAAGATATATCTTTCGGCAGCCTTATTATTTTACCCCCCGGCGAACTAATCCCGCTAAGTATTTACCTATAGTTTTGCCCCCCTTATTGTATCTTAGTTATTTTATCCTATTTATGGATAAAATAACTAAGATACAATAAGGGGGGCAAAACTATAGTTAAGCCGCGTATCCCTCTAAACATCTTGTTCTTGTGTCTGTCATCTAGAATGAGGATGTTCGCCCAACTAGTGAAAGTAGGAGAGGCTCGTTGTATGGAGTATACTTTGTTGCCTTTCACATTTTCGCCGTTTACGTAGCCAAGGTAGGATGACCGGGAGAGATAACAAGATTCCAACTCAAAATTGACATCCTTGTAAGTCATAAGTTAGCGCCAGGGAAGGGAGGATCTCAGTACTTTCGGATAGGAAAGGAAAGGAAAAGGGAGGAGAGCCTCCTCAGTGGGGAAGGTCGGTCAGGTGGCAGTAGGCTCAGTAGGCTGAGCCTATGGTCCTAGAGAGGGAAGTAGACCCTGAGGGTAAGTTGAGGTAGAACTTGAAGGTAAGTTGAGGAAGAGTCAGGGAATAATCCTCGAGGGTAGTTCAGTAACTTTAAGCTTCTTGGATGCACCATCTTCAGCGGTTTCCTTCAAGTTGCGTTTCTCCCCCCGCTCGCTTAGCGTTTGCCACTTACGAGTTTCCTTGAAAATGAGGTGCTGGCGCTTGAGTTCACCTCTAGTTTTGATGTATACCTCTTCAAATTGAAGGATGAAGTTCTTGAGAAAATTTAAATCCTGAATGATGCGACCGATATGCTTAGACTCATCTTCATCAGTATCATCGGTTTGAGAACTCAATGAAACACGCGCTTTCAATAGCCTGAGATTGCCCAGAGAATCAACGATCAAATCTTTGCAAGGGTGCTCTGACAAATCACTTTCTCCAATCTCGCGACCACAGTTCCAAAGATGACCCATTTTTTCAGAGTCCTCGAGAGCATCAATTTTTTGTAATGATGACTGCTGAATTTCGGAGATCTCTTGACGGTCGCTACGTTTTTTTATCCACGGAGGGATATCTTCCAAGCGGTCAGGAATACGCTCGCCCGGGGCGAGCCGAAATCGAGCAACAACCCGGACCTTGACGGATGCACGTCGGAGTTTACGTCGCCAGGATACAGTCGCATCCACTTTCGTTGAGCCTTCTTTACTCAACTCCCCGTGAGCTTGACTTACATGATGCCATCCCTGCGACGCGTCGGCAGTACCAGCGGCGGTGGCATTGTCGTCGGCGTTGTCCCCGAATTTGCCATGCACATCCTCCTTTCTAGTTCGATCATCGCGGCTTGGCTGGATTAGGGTAGAATCATCAGGGTAGCGTTCATTTAAGTATGACTTTAGCTTCTCTTTGAGTTCGGTCCCCTTCCACTTATTTATGTAGCATTCGTCCAATATTTCAAAGCATCGTGGGCCGATGACGCTGCCCAGAGCTTTTAGAAAAGAATTGTTTCTACAACATTTGTCACTGACAAAATAAGGCTCGAGTTTCTTGAAATTGCCCGCGTTTTTCTTAAGAAATCCACACAAATCATCCCAATACTTTTTAAGTTGTGACTGGTATGCCAAAGCTAGTGCATTTTGGGGATTGAAGGATGGAGCTTTCTCGACAATAGTGCCTTCCCCTTTCTTCGAAATCTCGCGCACTACAAAATTGTTTTCTGCTGCTTTTGCATCAACGTTTCCGTTTGCATCAAGCAACGGCTCGTAACGGCCTGACCTTTTTACTAGCGGGACCTTAGCGGTAGTCCTGGAAACCGCATTCTCCGGATCATTGACGTTGCGCTGACCCCCGTGCCGCAAGCGATCCGCGTCCCGCCCATTGAGCTCCCGATGGTTTGCGCGATCCGCAGCTTGGATCGCATCTGCGGTCTCGGCCTCTTCGTTCGCCGCATCCGAAGTCTCGGCTGCGTCGTTCGCCGCATCCTCGGACGAGCTGCTTCTGTCGTCGGAGGAGTCACCACTGAGTGATGAGAGTAGTTTTTGAACTTCATCATCAGATAATCGTTCATTATCTAAGTCGATGTTGAGGACGTATTCTTGGCAGAAATCGACGTATTCGACGTCGGAGTTGTTGGCCGTCTCCTCCATGGGCTCGGGCTCGTTCAGCACTGGCGCGGGTGCTTCTATGATTTCGACTCTACAATTGTCCATCCAATCACACTTGGGGCGAGCCGTTCGTGATTGTCTCAATATTCCCGTCGAGACAATCAAGGAAGACCTCACGAGCGCTGCCCTCGACCGGCAGTCCGGGACGGCCGGGCCTCGTTTTAACGTATGTACAAGGCAGAATCTGTACAGGTAATCTTCGATTAGCCAGGAAAGTAGCGCCCAAAGGAGAGAGAGAGAATGAGCTGTTATTTATTATTGCAGCTCAGTCGATACTCGCTCCTTATGCTCTTATCTGGCCGGCGCTGCTGAAGCAGCCCGCCGGCGAAATTCTTTCTGGGTAAGGGGGCATAGTGTAGGTCCGAGCGGCGGTGACCATGGTTGTGTCCAACCCGGTCCCGCTGGAGCTGCAGGGGCGCCCGTTCGTTGAACAGGCGCGGGCCCTGGCCGGCACGCCCAGGACGAACCTATCGGCGGCCTTTGCCGCCGTCGACGGACGCCTCGTCGTGCTATCCGAGGCCGAGAACGCCAAGACCGTCGCCGAGTGCGACGGGTGACTCCGCGCTCGCCGTCGTCTCCCGCCCTGCGCGTTCCGCGCCACAGAGCACCTCGCGACGATCTTTTAGCAGAAACTCATAAAAAGAGGCTAAATCGACGAGGAATCGGGGTTTCGACGGAACAACGGTCCTTTAAACGCGGCTATGGCTTACGTCAAGATCGAGGTCTGCTTGGGGCCCCTCCGCGTGAGTAAGGTCAGTCTATATTCTTTGCACGAGAGAAAGAAAAAGGATCATGATGAACTTGTCTTTGAGGCAGCTGGCTATGGTGGCAGAGATAGACAGTAATGTCATAATTGTAGATAATGGATGATTTGCTGTCAATAAAGACGTTCTGAAGCAAAGTATTCCAATACCGAGAAGGACATACTTGTGCAATAAGGTCAAATATGGCAAATCTGGAAGACGCTCCGCAACGAGCAATTTATAGGCAACAGCCGTGAAAAAGAGGGTCAATACCAATTGCAGACGGTCGGAGGTGTCACTCGTCGGCAACGCGAACGTCGTGAAACCCAAAATGATGAACTCGCCTGTGAGGCAGCTGGCTATGGTGGCAGAGACAGACGGTAAGGTCAGTCTAGATTCTTGGCATCTGTGCTGCTTCCACGTGGTCGCATTGAAATCCAGCCACGCGAGCAGTCCGTGCCGGAACACCAACTTGTCGAATTCGACCGCAATTTGTGGAAACAGCTGCGACAGCCACGCAACAGCGACGCACTCGAGTGCGATGAAGCACAGTATTCCAATACCGAGAAGGACGTACATATCCAACAAGGTCAAATATGGCAAATCTGGAAGACGCTCCGCGATGAGCAATTTATAGGCGACAGCCGTGAGAAAGAGAGTCAATACCAATTGCAGACGGTCGGAGGTGTCGCTTGTCGGCAGCGCGAACGTCGTGAAACCCAAAGAAACAATGGCGAACATCAACAACCCAACATTCACAACCCAGTATTCTGGTTGCCGCTCCGCTTTCACTTTCAGGACCACACGGGCGTAGTTGCCCTTGGGGCCCGAACGGTCCTCCTCGACCTTAACTTCCTCGAAGTGGCACTTCCACGCCGCTTTGATGCCAAACTGTTCCACGCTCACTTGAGACGGATACTCTCGATTTCTTTTTATGCGAACATCCGGGACTGACATCTCAATGACGACGCGGAGCCGCTGAAGGTCAAACGGGAAGAATTCGAAATCAAATTGCTGCTGGAAAGAGCCGCGAACGATGGTACGCCAACAGATCATCGTCTTCTCAAACTTTTTCGAGTAATCCTCGTCGATCACGACCCAGGGAGCCTTGATTTCTTCAAACTCTCCAAGCCTGTTCTGAAAAATTGGTGTAGGGGTCCAGATTGTACTCCAATCTGAGATCATCTCCGACGGCCGCAAAGACTGTTCTTCCCAAGCTAGCTCGAGGTACAATTTGGCAGTGATTGAATTTGTTTTCTCATCGATGGATTGGATGTCGAAAACGTTGAAGCGGCAATACACATCCCGCTTCATGGACTCCTCCACTGCGGCGCGCAGATCATTTGACCATGAAGCCTCATTGCCGCCTTCGACTCGTAACGATTGCAACATTTTCTCGCCTGACCACCCTTTCTCCTTGATGCAGGCAACGAACTCATTGGCCTCTTTACGCGCAACGGCCTTGTCACGCCTATGCCGTGGACGTCGAAAGAGGCAAAGCAAGGAGGGTAATATGAGACATCGCCACGCACCCGCTCGACGTCGCGACGAGCAGCCCATTCTCCCGAATATTCTCTTCGAATTCTTCGAGGAGCGCACGATTGTCCAGCGACTTGAGGTGCTTGCGCGGATTCTCGCACTGATGCCACTGTCGAACGCGCTTTCGACTCATCAAGTCTGTATAGGGAACCACCGCTGCATCTTGGTCCGGAAGACGTCTTGGTCCGGTCCGTTCACGATTGGATGGCTCGCAGTTTATTTTATACGGTCCGCTCAATCTTGGTCCGCGCAAACCGTTCATTCACAGTATAATTTTCGCGACCGGACCAAGATTGAGCGGTGGTTCCCTAGTAACTCGTGGTAAAGTTGGGTGATTGTTAAAATTGCATTTCGGTCCACCCTTTCGTATCTCCCACTAGCCTGAGCTAAAGGAAGCAAAGTAAAACCCTCCCTCAAGGGGAGGGTGAGCTCAGTTTCAATTAAAGATGCCAGAATGAAGGCCGACGGACCGCGCTTGGACAGAAGTCCGCAGTCTGCGTCGGGACGCGCGCGCGTCGCCCGAGTGGCTTTGTAATGGTTCGGTCGTCGCAGGCACAGCCAGGCCAAAATCGGCGAGATTCCCTATCCCGCTTTACGCGTGGGTTAACGCCCCGCCGAGGCGCGTGGACGCTCCCTAAACCCCCCGGAGGCTTATTTATTTTTTATTTTTTTATATTTTCGGCCCTGAGATATTGGATCATTGCTTCACTGAGTCAAGTTGCAAATAAAGTATGTGAATCTTCTTTGGTCCATGCATGCCTTTACAGGCTTTGGACACAATGGTGGAGAGGTCAGGCCTGCAAGTGATAGAAAAGTAGATACAGGATCCCACTATGCTGGCGAAGTTTTCCTTCAGCTTCAACTGATAGTCCGACAGTTCGTCGTCATCTAAGCTCGGAGGGTTGTCGATTTCAGATACCCTAGCAGGTTTGAAGGACCTGACCCATATGCACTACCAGCTAGAGCGCAAGCGCTGCCGGGAAACGCGAACGGTAAAACATCCCTCACGAATTTATTGATAGAAAGCGTAGAAAATGCGCCTCCGTCAACGCCGGTATCTCCCACTAGCCTGACTCGGAGGGTCAGGAGAATTATCTGCAGCGGGCTATTTTCCCTGATTTTGAGGCAGTTGTGTTAGCCTCGCAAGTCAAAGATAAAAAGAAGTGACAAGAAGCGCCAAGATGAAGTCGCTCTGGTGCCGTTTGGAGTCTAGCCTGGCGTACTCCGTTCCGGTGCGCGCTCGCGTATCGCCGAACTCGATGATCTATGCCCTCGTGCCGAACCCAGCCGCTCTAGATCTCATTTTTGTTGTCCTCCTTTTGTTGCCCTCTTTTTGTTACCCAAGTGCCCACAGTCGCCTCAGCGTCCCGACCGTGACGCTAAAATGTTATCTTTATTGCGACATGCAACGCACTGCCAGTCTTCGTACGTGTCATTGTCGAGCATCCAGCCTGGTGATGGATTGTTCCATACTTCATCTTCGTCAATACAGGAAAGACAAATCATCTTTTCACAACCAGCAAGACAAAAATAACCCATTCCGTTGCCTGAATCGTTTGCGATTTTACCGCAAAGTGGGCAAATCAAATCGTCCTCGTCGGAGTCGGAGTCAGAAGACAAATTCTGGTAGAGGGCTATTTGTTCTGCGAGCGATTCACCCTCACGGCAATACTCCTCATAAGATGATGGTCTGAAGTCTAGATCTAAGTTGCGTTGCCAACATGGGGGACAGAACATCTCTCTAGAATGGGTCATGTCGTCAAGACAAGCACGACAAATCATCTGTCCACAATCTTGAGACGAAGGGCACAATTGACCCATTCTGTTGGGAACGTTTGCGATTTTACCGCAACGTGGGCAAATCAAATCGTCCTCGTCGGAGTCGGAGTATGAAGGCAAATCCTCGTCATCTTCGTTGTCACCACCACCACGCAAACGGAGCAGATGATTTTTGTCGTCCTCGTTTTGTGTCTGCTCCAGATACTCCTTTTCAGAGCAACAGTGTTTGCAGTCTCCAAAAGTTTTGCTCCACATATCCTCTTTATCGACGTAGTGCTCTCCAACTTCAAACCATGCTTTACCCTCGATGTCCTCAGTCTCATCGTCGGAGTTCAAAGCAGACTCGTCATCGTCGTCTTCAGAATTCAAAACAGTCCCCAGATCATTCAATCGCTTCTCTGTTTCTTCGATTTCGCGACGTTCTGCTTCCATTACACGCTGTTTTTCTTCATCCATGAAACGAAGAAATTATGCGTTGGAATTCATAGCATCAACGTCTTTAATTGCCTGAAGAGCCTCATCGGGCAGAGAATCATTTTCGTCGCAATGTTCATGATCATAGCGATCGTTGTCGATCATTGGAGAAAGTTCGTCGGCTTCACGTGCTGAAATGCGAGGTTGATGATCATTAAGGAAGGTTTGCCGAAGACGGGGTGGCATGTCCTTAATATATCCAACCAGGTCGTCCTCGTCTTCATCTTCGCAATCCCCACCACCACGCAAGCGAATCTTATTGTACTTAAAAATGAGTGTCGAAGGATACATATCCTAGTGACGTTGTGCTCCTTTTCTTTTCTTACTCACTAGTCTACCTGCTTGAGTAGGTAGTCAGCTAACTAATTATTACCATACCCCCCCTATAATGTTGCTCTTCATCGCCGCGGCGCGGAGCTCCTGGACCCGCGACCTTGGCAACGAGACATAGTCTCGTTGCGGGTCCATCCTCTCCGCGACGGGTGGCCACACGCTCCTCGGAGGTGGGGCGCCGAACGCGAGGGCGTAGAGCTCGAGCGCGTCCTCGTACTGCCGCATGTAGCGCGCGTTTGCGGCGTCGCCGCCGGGGGTGGGGTCGTGGTGGATGAAGGTGCCGCCGACCAGCGCGCAGAGGTGGGCGTACGCGACGGTGTACGTGAGGGCGAGGTGGAAGACGTTGTCCACAACAACCGAGGGGGTCACGTCGGGGCGCACGGACTTGAGCGCCAGGAAGCGGAGGAACTCACGCACGTGGAAGTCGGCCTCGTCTGCGCAGCTCGCCGCCGACTTCGCGCTGGCGCCGTCGTGCTCCGCGTGGAGGTACTCTTGCTCGTAGCGCTGCTCGAACGTCAACTCCACGTCGGCGTCGTCTGGCTCGAGTAGGTCGAACGAGAAGTGCTCGGCACGGGCGAAGGCAGACGAGATTGTTATTTGTTGTTCCAGTGATATCTCCGATTCCGGTATAGTCTAAACCGTAAGTTTCAATAGCTGGAATCCATTTTCTCAAAAAAGTTTCAACATTTCGTTTACCAGACTCTGGAGGACATTTTATTTGTTTCATAATCATTCTTCCGCTTCCAGCACTTTCACTTAAATTACCATATCCATTTATGTGATCAAATTCAGATGAGTAAGTATCTTTAGAAGGACATGCCTCGTTTTCAATTTCGCGGTTTGTTTTTATTTCTGTTTCATTTGTACTTACCATTATTCTTTTTTGAGAAATTTAATATAACCGAAAATGTTTGATAATGGTAATTGCTGTATCGTATCATCTTCTCCTGGATAAAGTGAAAATTCCTTACTAATTTTGTATGCTAATTTATCAACTCTATATAATTTGATATCAAACCACTCGTCGTCTCCATTTAACTTCTTAAAATGAAATTTGTAGCAATTGAATAGAAGTATAAACACCACTACCCACAAAACAAATTGATGGAACATGATTACATCAGTTGACTCAGTAGTGTCATCTGGCAATAAAAAAAGTTCAAATATTATGATAGCAAGAAGAACGTTACCTAAAAATGAAAAATAGGGTTTATCTTCAGGAACATAAAGAACAACATGAGATGCAATATACAAAATTAACATGAAAGTAAAAATTTTATAATAAACGATCTTCATGTTGGCTCTTTCATCTTTCCTGAAAAATGTATTGAATAGAAAGGCGAAAAAAATTGGAACTAAGAAAACCAAAGTATATTCTATAATTACATTTACCATTAAAACTATAAAGTATTTAAAAAATTATTTTTGAATTCCAAAATATATAAGTCAATCTTCGCAACAATATATATCATGCTTGACGCTCTTGTATTTTGGACAGGATTCATCATTGTTCATCAGATTCTACGGAATTCTGTTCCATGAAATTTTTCACCAAAATAGCTTTCATGTCCAGGATTATAGAAATAGCAGTTTTCAGTTTATGCTCATTTATTTCACCTTTTGTTATATCAATCAAATGTTTTTGGTATTTAGGCGACAAGCCTTTAAAAATTTTGGTATTTAGTTGTCCAGCTTCATTTCTACAATAAAAAATGTTTAAATGATCAATACATATAACGTCTCCTTCGTTTTGTATGAGGCCTTATCAAACGTTCGGGTCCGGGACGGGGTGCGCGCGGAGTCCTCGCCGCACGCACGGCAGGCGCCGCAGCGCGGCGAAGGCGCTGCCGTCCTCGACGAGGTGGCGAAAAAACGCGTCGCCCTCCTCCCTCGTGGCGAGCAGTTGGCGTTGCTGCCGAGGCGCACCTCCGCCGCCACCACCGCTGGTGTAGGCCACGACGTACAGTGGGAGCACTTGTGTGGCGCCACTCTCGAAGACGACGAAGATCGAGGGGTCGTCCACGTCGTCCACGGCCGTGTCGTGGTGCACCGTGGTCGAGCCCTCGCGCAGATCCGGGCGCTTCATAGATTTCCGACCCGTGCAGCTCGAGCCAACGGCCACCGCGCTCAGGAACATGTGGTGCCACCCCGAACCGCTGTCCGCGGGAGCGTAATTGTGACTGTAGCCCACGTCGCGCGCTTGGTACACCCCATCCCCGTAGACCCGGCCGTGCGTCGCGTGGAGGCGGTGGTCAAAGCCCTGCGCCGCAATCGTGCGGCACGGCTCGGGGTGGGCGCACCCGTGGAACAGCAGCCGCTGTAGCGGCTCCACGCCACCGTGTCGTGCGGCAACGGCCTTGACCGAGCCGCTGTAGCGCGCGTGAAGCGACATGTTGCGCAGCCTATAGACCTCGTGGACCTGGAAGCCCCCGCCGCCGCGCAGGGCAAAGTGCGCGGCCACGGCATCGAACTCTTCCTGGCCAGGGCGCAGAGCGGCGATATCCTGCGTGTCCCGGCGCAGCGTTTCGCCCGGCACCTGAACCGTGACGACGCTCCCGGGAACCGCGCACGCGGGCAGCGCGATGATGTGCCTCCCCACCTGCATCTTGCTGCCCGGCCCGAGACCAGGGGGTACGGTAATGGGCACGTTGACGGTGGAGGCAGCATTCTGCCACGGCAACGGCGGCGCTCCGACGTCACGGCCGAGGAGCTCGTGCAGGAAGCGGTCCTCTTCGATCGCCGCGAACGCGGCGTCCACCTTGCGCCGGAGCGAGGGCGTAGCGAGCACGAACTCCGCGGCCCGCTCCGGGGTGATAAAAGAAAGGGCCAACCGAACTGATGCCTCGGTCGGGACCAGCACCTCCCGGGCGGCCGGGGCGGGCGCTGCAGCTCCACCACCGAATGCGCCCGGGGTGGGCCCAAAGAGGCTCGCGCCGGAGAGGCTCGCGCCCGGCTGCTGGCCCGCGGGCGTCGACGGCGGCGCGCCGAAGCCGCCGAAGGCCGGCTGCGCGGCGGGGGGCCCAAAGGCCGGGGGCGCGCCGAAGGCGGGCGCCGCGCCGCCCGCGGGCGGGAAGCCGCCGAAGGACGTCGTCGCGGAGGCGCCGAAGGTCATCGCCGTTTGCTGAGGGGTGCCGAAGCCCCGCTTGGTTTGTTGTTTGTCTCGAACACATTGTAAAGCGTGCAATCGATCTATTCTTGTATTTCCGTCCACTTGGCCTTTCGTATCTCCCACTAGCCTTCAGGAGCTAAAGGAAGCAAGTAAGATCCTCCCTCGAGGGGAGGTTGAGCTCAGTTTCAATTAAATATGCCAGGATGAAGGCCGACGGACCGCGCTTGGATGGCGCAGCCACCTCAGCGGGGATGGAGGAGGGTAGGGCAGGGCGGGTGCTTCATCTGTGCCGAAGGAGGGTGGTGGGCGGGCCAAAAAAAATATAAGCCGCGCCACCCCGGACCCCGGGGAAGCGGCGAGCTGGGAGAGGACCACCACAACCAGCAGTTTTATTTAGCTGGATGATGATAGGTGGTCTAAACTCACTAACTCGTTACCGGAAACATATTGTACTGCCGTAAATGCAATTTCCGTCCACTTGGCCTATCAGCCCACACCTCGACGACAGTACACCACTACGCTTCAACCAGGTAAATCCCAAGAGGAAGGACTCCCAGAGCAACGTGAGGTATGAGAAGTACAAGCGTGCTCGGACTTATGGGGAGTACAGGGTACTGAACCCTGCCCTGGCTCAGGCGGACCTCAGGAACGATCTGAGTCATGGATACTTAGAAATTCTTGGCCATGGGAACCTGGTTCCTCCCCGGCCTCCGCCCACTCCGCGAACCGTTCCGACTCCTGGACCCACTCCAGGGACCGGA
>NW_008705601.1:33795-35104 GCF_000186865.1 Aureococcus anophagefferens
CGTCATCGTCGTCTTCAGAATTCAAAACAGTCCCCAGATCATTCAATCGCTTCTCTGTTTCTTCGATTTCGCGACGTTCTGCTTCCATTACACGCTGTTTTTCTTCATCCATGAAACGAAGAAATTATGCGTTGGAATTCATAGCATCAACGTCTTTAATTGCCTGAAGAGCCTCATCGGGCAGAGAATCATTTTCGTCGCAATGTTCATGATCATAGCGATCGTTGTCGATCATTGGAGAAAGTTCGTCGGCTTCACGTGCTGAAATGCGAGGTTGATGATCATTAAGGAAGGTTTGCCGAAGACGGGGTGGCATGTCCTTAATATATCCAACCAGGTCGTCCTCGTCTTCATCTTCGCAATCCCCACCACCACGCAAGCGAATCTTATTGTACTTAAAAATGAGTGTCGAAGGATACATATCCTAGTGACGTTGTGCTCCTTTTCTTTTCTTACTCACTAGTCTACCTGCTTGAGTAGGTAGTCAGCTAACTAATTATTACCATACCCCCCCTATAATGTTGCTCTTCATCGCCGCGGCGCGGAGCTCCTGGACCCGCGACCTTGGCAACGAGACATAGTCTCGTTGCGGGTCCATCCTCTCCGCGACGGGTGGCCACACGCTCCTCGGAGGTGGGGCGCCGAACGCGAGGGCGTAGAGCTCGAGCGCGTCCTCGTACTGCCGCATGTAGCGCGCGTTTGCGGCGTCGCCGCCGGGGGTGGGGTCGTGGTGGATGAAGGTGCCGCCGACCAGCGCGCAGAGGTGGGCGTACGCGACGGTGTACGTGAGGGCGAGGTGGAAGACGTTGTCCACAACAACCGAGGGGGTCACGTCGGGGCGCACGGACTTGAGCGCCAGGAAGCGGAGGAACTCACGCACGTGGAAGTCGGCCTCGTCTGCGCAGCTCGCCGCCGACTTCGCGCTGGCGCCGTCGTGCTCCGCGTGGAGGTACTCTTGCTCGTAGCGCTGCTCGAACGTCAACTCCACGTCGGCGTCGTCTGGCTCGAGTAGGTCGAACGAGAAGTGCTCGGCACGGGCGAAGGCAGACGAGACAGCGCGCGCGTCCGAGGCTAGCCGGGTCGCGTGCGCGGCGTTGAGCGCCGCGGTGAGGCCTGACAGCGCTGGCGGCAGCTCGGAGGGGGTCTTGCCCACCTTGGCGGCGTCGCGAGAGCCCATCCCAACGCGGAGGCACGGGTCGGCGCCCTGCGCGAGTAGGAGCTGCACCTGGTCGCCCCAGCCACGCTCCGCGCAAGCGTGCAGCGCAGTATACGCCGAGGGCCCCCGAAAGTCGACGTCCACCCCAGGGAG
>NW_008705601.1:36084-37426 GCF_000186865.1 Aureococcus anophagefferens
GAAGGACGTCGTCGCGGAGGCGCCGAAGGTCATCGCCGTTTGCTGAGGGGTGCCGAAGCCCCGCTTGGTTTGTTGTTTGTCTCGAACACATTGTAAAGCGTGCAATCGATCTATTCTTGTATTTCCGTCCACTTGGCCTTTCGTATCTCCCACTAGCCTTCAGGAGCTAAAGGAAGCAAGTAAGATCCTCCCTCGAGGGGAGGTTGAGCTCAGTTTCAATTAAATATGCCAGGATGAAGGCCGACGGACCGCGCTTGGATGGCGCAGCCACCTCAGCGGGGATGGAGGAGGGTAGGGCAGGGCGGGTGCTTCATCTGTGCCGAAGGAGGGTGGTGGGCGGGCCAAAAAAAATATAAGCCGCGCCACCCCGGACCCCGGGGAAGCGGCGAGCTGGGAGAGGACCACCACAACCAGCAGTTTTATTTAGCTGGATGATGATAGGTGGTCTAAACTCACTAACTCGTTACCGGAAACATATTGTACTGCCGTAAATGCAATTTCCGTCCACTTGGCCTATCAGCCCACACCTCGACGACAGTACACCACTACGCTTCAACCAGGTAAATCCCAAGAGGAAGGACTCCCAGAGCAACGTGAGGTATGAGAAGTACAAGCGTGCTCGGACTTATGGGGAGTACAGGGTACTGAACCCTGCCCTGGCTCAGGCGGACCTCAGGAACGATCTGAGTCATGGATACTTAGAAATTCTTGGCCATGGGAACCTGGTTCCTCCCCGGCCTCCGCCCACTCCGCGAACCGTTCCGACTCCTGGACCCACTCCAGGGACCGGACATCGGTGCATTCCGGGCATAGAGCAAGGGATTACGATGGACAACAAGGAGGAGTTTTGTAAGAACGGCGGCATGCAGCTCATGTACGAGCGCTTGTCCGCAGGCACAAAGAAGACCTATGAGTCCTCCTTAAAGAAGTGGCACTTATGGCGTCATGTACGCCGAAAACCATTTATGTTAGGCACCGACGACGAGGCTGAGGAAAACGATCTTATGGAATTTGTCTACTGGGCTGGCATAGGCCATGGATACAAGCATTCCACCCTTCATGTGTGTCTATATGCACTCAGGTTTGCACACCTGGTCGCAGATGGCAGGGATATTCTCAAGGACAAGTTGCGACTTAAGATGGCCATGGCTGGCTTGAAGCGTCGACAGAAGTCCCCCAAGCGCAAGCATCCGGTGACAGTGGCACATATTAAGCAGATCCAACTGGGGTTGGACACTGGGCTGTGGGATGACTTGCTGTTACTCACCGCGGTGTCTTTCGGTTTCTCCTTTTTGCTGCGTGCCTGTGAATACCTGTCAAAGGATGGTGTGGTCCACGAGGA
>NW_008705601.1:38596-40275 GCF_000186865.1 Aureococcus anophagefferens
TTGTTCTGCGAGCGATTCACCCTCACGGCAATACTCCTCATAAGATGATGGTCTGAAGTCTAGATCTAAGTTGCGTTGCCAACATGGGGGACAGAACATCTCTCTAGAATGGGTCATGTCGTCAAGACAAGCACGACAAATCATCTGTCCACAATCTTGAGACGAAGGGCACAATTGACCCATTCTGTTGGGAACGTTTGCGATTTTACCGCAACGTGGGCAAATCAAATCGTCCTCGTCGGAGTCGGAGTATGAAGGCAAATCCTCGTCATCTTCGTTGTCACCACCACCACGCAAACGGAGCAGATGATTTTTGTCGTCCTCGTTTTGTGTCTGCTCCAGATACTCCTTTTCAGAGCAACAGTGTTTGCAGTCTCCAAAAGTTTTGCTCCACATATCCTCTTTATCGACGTAGTGCTCTCCAACTTCAAACCATGCTTTACCCTCGATGTCCTCAGTCTCATCGTCGGAGTTCAAAGCAGACTCGTCATCGTCGTCTTCAGAATTCAAAACAGTCCCCAGATCATTCAATCGCTTCTCTGTTTCTTCGATTTCGCGACGTTCTGCTTCCATTACACGCTGTTTTTCTTCATCCATGAAACGAAGAAATTATGCGTTGGAATTCATAGCATCAACGTCTTTAATTGCCTGAAGAGCCTCATCGGGCAGAGAATCATTTTCGTCGCAATGTTCATGATCATAGCGATCGTTGTCGATCATTGGAGAAAGTTCGTCGGCTTCACGTGCTGAAATGCGAGGTTGATGATCATTAAGGAAGGTTTGCCGAAGACGGGGTGGCATGTCCTTAATATATCCAACCAGGTCGTCCTCGTCTTCATCTTCGCAATCCCCACCACCACGCAAGCGAATCTTATTGTACTTAAAAATGAGTGTCGAAGGATACATATCCTAGTGACGTTGTGCTCCTTTTCTTTTCTTACTCACTAGTCTACCTGCTTGAGTAGGTAGTCAGCTAACTAATTATTACCATACCCCCCCTATAATGTTGCTCTTCATCGCCGCGGCGCGGAGCTCCTGGACCCGCGACCTTGGCAACGAGACATAGTCTCGTTGCGGGTCCATCCTCTCCGCGACGGGTGGCCACACGCTCCTCGGAGGTGGGGCGCCGAACGCGAGGGCGTAGAGCTCGAGCGCGTCCTCGTACTGCCGCATGTAGCGCGCGTTTGCGGCGTCGCCGCCGGGGGTGGGGTCGTGGTGGATGAAGGTGCCGCCGACCAGCGCGCAGAGGTGGGCGTACGCGACGGTGTACGTGAGGGCGAGGTGGAAGACGTTGTCCACAACAACCGAGGGGGTCACGTCGGGGCGCACGGACTTGAGCGCCAGGAAGCGGAGGAACTCACGCACGTGGAAGTCGGCCTCGTCTGCGCAGCTCGCCGCCGACTTCGCGCTGGCGCCGTCGTGCTCCGCGTGGAGGTACTCTTGCTCGTAGCGCTGCTCGAACGTCAACTCCACGTCGGCGTCGTCTGGCTCGAGTAGGTCGAACGAGAAGTGCTCGGCACGGGCGAAGGCAGACGAGATTGTTATTTGTTGTTCCAGTGATATCTCCGATTCCGGTATAGTCTAAACCGTAAGTTTCAATAGCTGGAATCCATTTTCTCAAAAAAGTTTCAACATTTCGTTTACCAGACTCTGGAGGACATTTTATTTGTTTCATAATC
>NW_008705601.1:41166-64005 GCF_000186865.1 Aureococcus anophagefferens
TTAGTCGCCTACTTGTATCTTTTGTATGAGGATACGTGGAAAAGGTATCCTCTTCTTTCTTTTCTCTTGCACACTTCAGTGACCGAGGAGTCTGGGGGTTGCGTTCGCATCTCACCGCTTAGTGTCGCTAGATCCCCGCCGGTTGGTAGGGCAGTGTAAATATCTACCTTTCTAGTCTACTGCAGTGAAGGCGCTTACATTCCTTTACATAAGCAATGAACTCTATTACAATTAGCTTGAGCTTTTTTTTAAAATATTGTGCCGAGGAGGGTAGGGCAGCCCTGGCGGGTGCTTCATTTGCGCCGAAGGAGGGCTAAAAAAAAAAACGTGCCACCCCGGTCCCCGGGGCCCCGGGAAGCAGCGAGCTGGAGAGACCACCACCAGCAGTTTTATTTAGCTAGATTACACTGGTCGGGTGGTGCACCAGTTGGTGCGTGAGAATCATCTGCAGCTAGTTGAGTTTCCTGATTTTGAAGCAGCTGTGGCGGCGCTGTCGCAAGCTGTTCAGAACCGGGCTGTGGAGACGGGCGTCGAATTGTCGATTTGTGACGAGGAGCGGGCACCTGACCAAGTCGTGGGTGATTTTCGGGTGAATGACAAGGAGTTGAGTGCTCCTGTCACTATGGCACAGGTCCAGAGCATGTTGGATACGCGAGATGCGACCAACGAGCGAGACTTCGAGACGATGCTGGACAAGAATAATGTAACGTTAACAGCCAGCATTACAGAGATAGTGAAGCAGCAACTGACAGAAGCGCTCGCGGCGGCCCGCGAGCGGCCGCCGCAGGCCGCGGCCCCGGCGCCAAAATCCGTTTAGGTAATCTTGATCCTAATAAGAAAACGGGGTTGGTAGAGTTGGGGTTCGTCAGCCTGTCGTGCCTGTTGAAGGTGAAAACCACACTAGAAGAAGACAAGCTTGGAATACCAGAACTTGACGCTAGGTTCAATGTGAGGTTGGCTGTACCAAATATTGCATAGCCACCGAGGCACCGTCCAATAATCAGAGCAGTCCGTGTTCAGCACCTCATACATATCTTGATTGACCGCACTACAACTCTCCTGGCCGCTGTCCTGATACTGTTGAAACTTGTCCCTTAACGCGTTATGTATGCGGATGCTTTTGGCTTGAAATAGCGCGTACGCAGTTTTGACTAAATTCGGAAAAATCATCTTGAAAAATCTCGCCACCGTCGATTCTGATAATTTCTTGTAATTATAAAAATCATCTAGGTAGACGGCGAATGCCATTAAAATCGGGTGGTTGACGTTCCCGGCAAAATACTTGTATGACATCCAAGTCATGACATCCGCTTTATCACCGCGAACTGACAGCGATACACTGGGGCCTTGGATTTTGACTGCGTGCCACGAATACGGGGGATTGATAAGCAAATCCCCGGCGTGTAGCACAACTTGAGATACATGATCCGAAGCATCGATCTCCATCGGCCAAGGTCGGCCACCCTTAATAAGCTGATTTTTATGGAACCAACCGGACGCACTCGGGAAGACGAGAAACGGGGTAACATCAGATGGTACTTCTTCGGTCGTATGCCATAGTTTGTCTCCACACAGTTGAAATAAAAGGTTGGCATCTATCGCATTGTGCCAACTAGACGACACTATAGTGTCATTTGCAGAACCAAAGATAATATGTCCGGGGTAACCTCCCTCCGTGAATAACCCAGGGGCGTACAAGTCCTTCAGCCTCAAGAAGGCATCTAGATGTTCCGGATCCATATTGTTCGTTCCGTATCCGAAGGATCCATACAAAGACTTGTTCGTCATCATCTTCTCGTCTATTGTCTTAATTGTAGAAAGCGTGTTGCCTTCCTGAAAATGACCGACTCGACCGAGATTTGCGTGAATTTTGAGCTGTGGGTCGACGCCCATGTCCTCAAATGCACAACTGTTCGGTGGTATGAACGCGTTACGCACCACAGTCGGTACTTTGAAATCGACAGCCCATCGCAGTATCTGTTTGGGTGTGATCAAGACATTTTCCGTTTCCGCTTGTACGATACGCACTCCTTTATTTGCCAATCCTGGAGAAGCGTTAAACAAAATGTATAGACAGGCTACTCTGCCGGCAAACCCGACCCCGGGGGTCGACATTATTAAATTTTGATGGGTTAGGTAATCCGTGCCTGCCTGCAGGTGATATGTGCGCACACGGCGGCCGGGGAGAGAGAGAGAGTTTCGAAAGCGGGTTGGCTGGCGCATGGGGAACGTCCGCCAACTTTTACGCCGCTGCCAGAGCCCGTACTTTTTTGGGTGCTCCGCGGGGTGCTCAATTTCCGAGAGCACATGTCGACGTGCGCGCCTCCGCGAGTTTTTGTCCGACGGCGTGGGGCGCGCGCGGGCCAACGGCCGGTTGTTGATGCGCGACGTGACGAACGCTGCGGCTGTACCGTGTCAGATCTTGCTCAATAACGACTGGATTGCGACAGATGCGTGGCCTATAAGGTCATGATCGCGTCGACAATCGCTGCGGTCGCTTCGAGCGCGGCCTGCGGCGGGTTACAGTGGGTCATCCACACTTAAATTCAGTTCTAGCATCTCTCGTTCATTCATCTCTGATACTGAGGATTCCGGTTGGGAGCCCTCCTCGACGTTATCGTCTCTATTTGGGTGTCGTCGTAAACCTAGATTTTGTTGTAACGACTCTATCTGTTGATATCCTTCCCTAGCTTGCGATCTGGTAGTGGGGTCGCCACCAGTAGTCCGAGAGTCTACCTTGAAGGGACAATTCCCGCTACATCACTCTCTCGAATTCGTTACACCCGCCGCTCCCTCGCGGCGAGCGCCGTCGCGTGGCGCTCGTACTTGTCCTTGAGCAGGAGGAAGCACTGGTCGCGCCCCCTAAGGCGTGGGCGGCGCGTCAGAGGTCCCCCGCGAGGCGTGAGCGGCGGTGTTGAGGTCCCTTTTGAAGGGCAAGCGGCTGTGTTGAGGTCCCTGTTGAAGTACAAGGTCTGAGGTTGAAGCCCAGGTTATAATATCCCGCCGGCGGGATATGCTAACAGTGTCTGAGGGGTGCACCAGTACGCCGTCACAGCCGAGACCCCGCAGTACAGCCGAAACAAAGCGCTCCGGAACACAGCTTTCCACCGGAACATAGCTTAGCGCGGAATACAGACTCTCGCGCCAGGATAAGCTCTTGCCCTGATTCCCCATGTGTATCATCGGAAAGCTCGCGCCGAAGAATGATAGAATCAAGCAGTAGACACATCAGTATTTGCAGATGAAGACGAGGATGTGGAAAAGGATATGGATGAAGCTGATGATGACGATGATGACAACGATGAAGGTGAAGATGACATTGAAGATGATGATGACATCGAACTCATTGACGAAGGAAGAGCCTTTTGCACTATCCTTGACTTAGCTTCTTTTCGAGCCTTTGCGGCAGCAGCTGGTTCAACAGAAACCACCTGGTAGTAGGATACAACACATCGAAATGTCGATATAGATGCTACCGTGAAAATTAAGCCTATGGGCGCCACCCCAAATGTGCTAGCTCCCAAAACGATGGTGACAACACTAGAGCTAGTGTCCCATACGCCACTGCGAGCCAAGTTCACGACCATTTTATGCCTGAAGGCAACAAGCGCGGGGTTTGCATCGCCTGCTGAGCGCAGTGTCTGAGTGACTTTTCCTGCCTGAAGTTGGAAGAAGGCAGCGCAGCACAAGGCTATGATTGGAACGATAACCATAATCAGTACAACAACATCAGGTTGCCATGCAAAGACTCCATGACCCCAGGATAACGCTCTATGTGCAAGGGCATCTACAAGAAAAGTAACCCATAGTGTAGCATAAAGTTTGATGGGGCTTTCTTTCATGATGGGCCGGGCGGTCGTCATTCTTTTTGAAGCTGTGCTCTCGCCCATCCACATCAATGCCATCAAGATAGTTGTCGCAAGACCCTGGACTTTAAAAGCATAATTCCAATGCACAAAAAATGGTGTAAAGATGCCATACATATTTGTTTTCTTAAACAACGATCCGCTCCAAGCCATATTTCCGAAAAATAAATCTAGAGCCTGCGCAAGATTTGGGGTAATTTCCATCAGAATGACGATTTGTTGTACTTTTAAAGGCAATTTTTTTCTTTCTTGACCTCTGATCATCGCAACTTGATTAGGGAATAGATAGGGCAGAAACTCAAGCGTCAAGTATAGCGTGCACATTGGTACCAAAGACCAAACCATAGTGTATAGAATGCACACACCCCAAAGCTTGTAGTTTCTCCTCTTATCCACAAACTCGACACCCCTACGCCAGTATCCTTTTTTTGTAACCAACTCAAATGGACGATCCTTCTCGAGCATGTGAATCATACTAGTTGCAGTGCACAAGAAATTGATATCAGCGAGAACAAAACTTAATTTATCTCCCCACCATGATTCATAGTCAGCACCTACGGCGCCCCAGTAGCCTACGAGATTGTCATTCTTAAAACTGTGACCGAAGAGAATGGCGACTCTAGCCCGGTGAAGGTTCAGCAGTAAGGCATGCATGTTACAGGCGCCGTTGGGGAAGACGGAATCGAAATCAGTCCCCAAAGATACCGCGTGAGTACGCATGTTGGGCAGTTTTTTTGGTGGGCAGAAAATGCCAGCGGGATTCCCTACTTGTTTCCCATACTCCGAATACAAATGAATGGACAGTCCGTCAGCAGAAGTATCAAAGGGTTCCGCTTTGCGGCCCCAATGTGGTATATATGAACAGTGGTATGTACCATCCCTCACATTTTTGCCGCCTGCATTATTCGAAATCTTGTTTTTATTCAAGTAGTGACCCGCAGTCTCAATCGTCATTAGTAAGGGAGGTTGCTTCGGAGGAAATTTTTTCGTCGCATGTTTTAGTTTGATCATCTTGCTTGTCGGGATGTTTGTCCCGGAGCGGTATTTGGCGCTGGCGAAGGAGGCAAGGAGGCAGAGTTTCATGAACATGATCACGTCATACAGTGCGATTTCTCTATAACCCCCCAGTTAAAGTCGACACCAGCTGCAGGCGCTGTCAAGGTTTCTTCAACGAATGGCCCCGAGCGTATGGCTGCAAAGCCCTGCTTCTCACGATTCCGCAAATCCAATCGGATGAGCTATGGTGAGTTTGAGATGAGCTAGTAGGCAGACCAGAGTGAGACTGCGTTACGGGTATCCTAGGGGGTATCCTGGCTCTTCTGCTCCCCCGCCGCGGCCGGGAAGGCGGAGCGGGGACTGCGAAGCCAGGCCGGGGAATGAGAATGTGCACGCCGCAGCGTGCAGGGAGGCGGGCGGGTGCCACGGCACCGTGCCGGGAAGGAACGGCGGTGCGGCGCGCCCTGTAGGCGCGCCGTCGTGAGGCCGGACAGGAGGCCGGAGAGCGGGAATCGGCGGAGTTTCCTCGCCCTAAAATATGTGGCTTCCTGCTCTAATAGCCAGTCATTTTCACTTCCGTTGAGTTTTCTCAACACTTACATCAACACCATCAACACTGACATCATCATCAGCCTTTCATACAACATCATCAGCATCATCATCAGCATCATCATCAGCCTTTCATAGGGAGGCGGGCGGCAGGAGCGGTCCGTTGGCCAGGTTGGCGCGGTAGGACCGCGGGCCACCAGTCGCAGGAGGCGACGACGGAGGCGCCGCCGTCCTTCGTGCGGCGGCGCGCGCTCTGGTTCCAGGGGTTCAAGTTATCCGCCGCTCGCGAGCGGTGGATCTGCTGCGGGCGGCGCGCCCTGCGCGCAGGCCTGCAGCGGTGTAGCTGCGCACAGCTAGCAGGTGTAGCGCGGTGGCTCACAGCGCGGAAGTGGGCCCATAACCCAGACCAGAGTGAGACTGCGTTACGGGTATCCTAGTGAACCGCCTCCTAGGTGGTTGGGAAATGTTACCATCTCCTATGCGCTAAACGCTCTCCGTAGCGCGAAAATGCCTGACTGCAAGTCAGGTGAAACTCCCCGGTTGGGGGAACGTTGGGGGAACCTCTCTGCTCCCCCGCAGCGAGTCGGGCGTGGCGGCTCTCGCCACGACCGGGAGCTGGGTGAGCACGCGAACCTGGTCTCGAACCCGACCTGTACACTCACAGCGCGCTGTTCCCCCGGCTAAGCTGCCAGCCTTTGACAAGAGCACGAAGTGGGGCCAGCCCGACGGCCAGGTGCGCAACTGGCCCGGGCCGAACGTGGAGGCGCTGACGGCGGGCTGCGACTGGGGCTACGAGCCCTACGCGCAGAATGCCACAGGAAAATCTTCTCCTAGAAAGCTACTTTTACCTTAGGATAGGGCTGGCCGAACGGCATTTTCATAGAAAAAATAGACAACAAATTTTCGTCGGTTTTTGTGAGAATGAAACCCAATGAAAAAAAATGACCAAAATTGTTGTTGAATCTTTTTAAGCTGCGCATCTGCTCTATAACTATAAAACGACAATAGAATTTCGGCATAGAAAAACAAAACTCAAGGGGAATCCATCGCCCAGGCGTGACGGTTACTGAGGGTTGGAATTTGGCTGCTCGACCGGATATGCCAGCGCTGAAGCTGCTAGTGCAGCTCGACATGTGAAGCTCCTAGATCATGGAAGACCGATGACTCGTCCAACACTGATAATTCCACACAGCCTAGAATTTTTTCTGCGTCAATACGATCGCAGTTTTTTACGTCAATACAATCAAAGGTCCTTCTGTACAACCTCCTTAAAATAACCAGTTGGATGCAACTCGCTAAACCTGCAAGGCATGCCACAAATAGACAACCATTTGCAACGACTGAAATTCTGCTCATGTCGATGGATTGGTCTGGCAAGGGAGAACACTCTTGGTCGTAGCCGTGTCCGAGTATGTTGGTAAGTTCCTCCTGAATTGGGTCATATCCGATCCTTCCTCCAGTGGCAGCATGCGCGACCCCTGCGATAGTTTTGCTAAGATATGATTCGACCGGTTGAGATGTAGAGCCAACACTAACCGCAGACGCACTTTCATTCGTCCTACTTATACTGTGTGTGCTACTTGGCGCTGCCGTGGGCGAGCTTAGTACCTATCGAAAGTCACTCAAGTGAGAGGTATATTTCTGGTGGACTCCTTGCCTCACGGCCTCTCTTGGCCTCGTATAAAGTGCAACACGGCAGCCATAACTGTAGGCAATTTGCTGTTGATTTATGCCAGAGACCCATTGGAAGATGGAATCGCGAGTGTAAAGATCCATAACAAGGTCCTCCGGTCCGATTTGCAATTGCAAGATGCCAGCATCGAGGTCTTCTAGGAACCAAGAGGCCCAGGCAGGATCAAACGTGATGGGCGCAATCAGGACTCCTCCGACGTAAGAGATTTCACCAGTCTCAATTGTCGTAGTAGGGATCTTAGTGAAACCGATACTGCGCTTCGCACCATGGTGATTGTAATAGACATTTATTTCAATATTTTGAAGTTCGGCAGCGACATGCATGAAGACTTCTTCAATTTTCATGTAGAGTGAATATTCTACGCTTATCACAGTCCTGGCAATCGTTGTCTCGACACTGAATCTAGTTATACTGACGGGCGACACGAAGATGTCAGGGGAACTAAAATCGAACACAGAAACACCAGTGCCAGCAATGAGAAATAATAAAAAAGCTGAAATAAAGAATGCAAGGCGAATGAATCCTCTGGAAACCTGTCGTAGCTTCAACCACGCCAGCATCTTTGGTTCACGTGTGGTTTTTTTCTTTGCTACAAAAATACCCCAGGCCAGTAACATGCAACCAGCGGCAACAAAAATGATAGCAAATGCTATTAAACAAAATAAACGTGGGTTGGATTTGGCTGCGTCGTACCTCACACCTCTACCCATGCCTTCCAGATCCGTATCTCCGACACCCTCACAAAACCCACACGATTGGGAACAATATCCATCCAAGGATCCACCCGGGTTAAACCGTGTTTCACAATATCCCAAGACACGGTAATTTTGACAGCATTCAAGAGAATCTGAGAAAGTGGCGCACAATCCTCGATGGTATGTCTTGAATAATCCGTCGTCACAGCTTTCGTATCTAGGCTGATCTTGACTCGAGTTACGAGCTTGCACGATGGAAGCGTTTGTAAATTCACTCGCCCTGTTGTTCCCTGTTGTAATAGACTCGTTTGTATCCATATTTAGTAAGCTTGATCACATGGACACCTTGATTGTCCTTTGATTACCCGGGTTAATGGCTAGCGCCCGAAGGGACACGCTCTTCACGCCGCTTCCTATCCTGTTACTACTTGGCGTCGCCATGTTCCTCGAACCTCGAGCCGTCTGCGGCACCGCTCCTAGGACAAAACGTGCGCGGCGCTTTGACGTCCATAAACTACCCCAGGCTCATGTGGGGCGCAAGCGGCGCAGGTAATCTGCGAATAGCTAGCAAGTAGCGCCCCCGCGGAGGTTTGACGTTCACCCTTACATCTCGTTTGACAGCATTGCAAACAACACGTACATGGCTCGAACGGCAACGGGAATTAAACTACTCATTAGCACATGAGGCTCTTCGGCCAACAGCGCGGAGTCATACAAAACTGGACGCGAGCTCTCGCTAAGAAAAAGAAGCTTGGGTGATGATATTGTTCTTTCAGAGGCGTTTGGGCAAGATTCCTGACCCTGAGCGGGAACCGTTGTGACCGGTCAGCGAACATAAGCGCGTCTTTTATCTCCACAAGAGACTCTGGAGACTTTGAGAATTGAAATTCTATTGTAAACTTATACTCATCTAGCATGCTCCTATTCATTATAGGCTCAATGAGCTAAAGTTGCGTTCCCGCCGTGGATTAGTAAGCGCCCGCGATTTTATATGCAGTGTCTTACACTCTTGCCGGGGGAATTAATTTAGCGAATTTGGCCGAGAAAGATGTTCGCAAAGTCGCCGAGGAGCGCCAAAACCTCCGCGCTAGGGGCGTAAAAACGCTGCTGGGAAATGCATTCACCGCTGCTGCGAAATGTACTCATATTGAGGACGGGTGCATTTTTGACAGACCTGTGGGAAGCTCATCATGTGACATATGCTCCATCGTCATGGACTTGGTATGTTCCCCGAGTTCGGCTGATAGGCTATCTGTGCGTCTAATGGGATACAAATACGTCAAAGCAGCACTGTGCTACATCAAATATAAGAGAACTCGATGACATCTTCTTTGATGTTTGCTACAGGAAGGGAGCTGTTTTGCTTCTCCGGAGCCGTGTTTATATGAGTTTCGGTGGCATTAACGAGTTCTGGCGCAGAGCAAGTATTCTTTCTCTGCTCTACGGTGTGCTTCGCAGATGCGTTAACGATACCTGCTTGATGTGCGTGTATCTCTACTTCTCTCGCGCTGTCTCTCTTGTGTTTCAGATCCCTCAAACACAGTCCAAGGCTAACGCTGACAAAGGCAATGCAAAAGACAATCAGGAGCCCCTCTTCTGACGATAAGAGCATCTCATCATCAGTATCATCTGTACTGATGGAATCAAGGTTTGGCGGTCGAGCATGGGGCATCAGACTGGGTTTCGGCGTTGTTGGCGTTGCTGTCGTGGGGGCTGCTGTTGGAGTCTTGGTCAAAGTGGGCTTTAAGCTCGCCGAGGGGACACTCGTCGGACGGGGGTCCGGGCAACGACAGTTGGCACATGTGCACCCAAGTTCTTGGAGATTCTCGCATGTGGTGTCTTCATATGCCAAGATCAGATCAAAGCAGGTATTGTGATAACACTCGGGCTTACACGCATCCACACTTGGGCTATGAGTGTTTGTGGGCGTAAAGGTCACTGTCGGGCTTTTAGAAACGCTCGGACTAGGTGACGGGTTTGGCGAAATTGAGGGCGGTGTGCTGAGAGAAGGCTGTGAGGTACATTGCCCCATGGACACGGCTCCTTGCGATAGACCAATGAGCCCTGATGTCGGGACTTCTCCATAAAATTTGTCATCAAAAACGAAGCGAAACCCCGCAGCATCTAGTTGGGACCCCCCTCCAAAGCGAAAATCGTAGCATCCATCATCAATGCAGACACTGTCTTCCTTATAGAACCCATCATCAAAGGTGTATGTGAGGAATAAATAGTCAGATTTGATATCAAGGACATTATCGTTCCATCCATTGCCCAGTATGCTAAGAGATTCCAGATGGTAGCAAGTGGTAGCTCTAGGCGTCGGTTCTGGTGTCAAAGTTGGGCCTGGTGTCGAGGTTGGATGCCGAGTTGGAACATTGCTCAAGCTGGGCGGCCGTGAACATGCATTCTCTAAAATTTTCCCTCCACTCAGCTGGACTGTAATTTCACCATATGCAGTGCCTGATACTGTATCGAAGGGGTCTTCGATCATGGTCAGAGTCCAGTCAATTTGATCCAGATTTCCATACGGGTTACCCCCGACCTTGACACGATAGCAGCCATCATCAGCGCAAACATACCTCTCGCTGAAAGATCCATCCGCGAGAGTCAACGTGCCAGAGATAATGGTATTGCCCAACTCGTCCACAAAGTGATACTGATTACCAGACCAACCGTCTCCGGTGTAATCAAAAAGTTCAAGCTTGTAGTGGGAACAGCCCCAGCCAAAAGATGTGCAAAACGACAGTAAGACAATGCTCAGATATGCTCTCATGGAAACCTTCGAGGTGCGAACTGATTAATATGGCGAATCACTAATGTCCGTATAGGTTCAATTTGCTTTATCTTATCATCGAATAGAGAGATAGAGAGACTTCTAACCTAAGCGGTTGGAGGTGGAGAGCCTCCGATCCCATTAGTCCTCCGGGCTAGAGTAGGGAGTCTTACCTAGTTATTACCATACCCTAGTCCTAGAGCTCATTCTAACCCTCGGACGGAACGAGAACCTTTCAAGACGAAGCTATGGTTCGAGCGTCTGTATCGGCCCACAGCCGCGCGATAATGCGGAATTATGCAACGATCCCAGCAGTGGACACGGTCGACGGGCGCATCCAGCTCGCGTTCTCCGACGCAATCAACTTCGTCCGCCGCAAATTCGATCCGTCGGTCGTCAGGGGCCGCATCGGCGACTACGACCTCTCCGTGGGCGTCTCCCTCCAGGACCGCGAGGACGCCGGCGACGATGTAGACCTGCTCAACGCCATCAAGATTGCCGAGATCTCGATTCGCAAGGGCCGCGGCGACAGCGTGACGGTGTTTGCGACGGAGAAGCCGCGTCCGTTAACTACGAACCTCGTCCTCCAGGGCTCGGTCGCCGACGCCCGCGAGGGCGCGGCGCGCTTGGAGACGACGCTCCGGGCGAGTTCTGGCGGCGCGGGCTCGGGCGACGAGGAGGACGTGGAGGAGGAGAGCGGCGGCGAGAGCTCGGACGACGAACTCGACGAGGCCGAGACGAACTTCCGCAGGAAGGCGCGCATGCTCGAGAGCCAGGCCAAGGCCGCCTACGGCTACACGAAGACGTGGACGGGCAACAACTTCGAGGACACGGAGACGCTGGCCGTGGACGTCGTGGACATCACACGCACCCGAGCGACCACGACGACCCGGGCTGCGTCGGGCAGCGAGCAGCTGTTCGCGCGGTGCAACGTGTGCCACAACGAGGGCAAGCTCTACGAGATCACGGGGAGCGTCAAGGCGTGCATCGACTACCACATGAAGAAGAAGCACTCGACGTACTGCAACAGCGGCAACGCGCCGGACCTCGAGAAACACCAGAGGCAGAGCATGACGGAGTTCCTGGCGTCCGCGGTCGTCGCGGCGACGCCGAGCCCCGTCGCCCAGACGCCCGTGAACGACACCTTCGAGATCATGCTCACCAAGGTGGACGGCTCGAGGATGACGGTGTGGGACTCGGAGAAGGACGAGCAGCCGGATTACCCCTACTCGGCGGCGAGACTCGAGTTTGGGCGTCTACGGCACACGATGCACGCTGGGGAGACCCTGGAGCTCTTCAAGAACGACGACGAGGAGCCCACGTTGCAGAAGAAGAAGGACGGACCTCGTCGGGCCTCGTCGGAGGCCCCTAAGAAGAAGCGCGGACCGCCGAAGAACAAGTCGAAGAAGAAGCGTGGAGGCTCGCAAAAGAAGCGCAAAGCTTCGAGTTAATCATAGCTACACTACGGACTAGAGCTGGTAGCCTCTGAGGAGCACGTTTCGCTTCCGCTTCCGGCCCCCGCCGGAGGGCTCGTCGTCGCTGTCGTCGTCGTCGTCGTCCGACGGCGGCGGCGTGTCGTCGAGGTCGCCGCCGTGGCGCCAGATCGAGGTGAGCCGCTCGGCCTCGTCGTCGTAGACGCGGAACGACGCGATTCGGCGCGACGCGTCCTTGTTGTACTCCACCGCGAAGATCTTCTCCTTGCGCACGCCGGCGCAGATGTTCCGCGCCTCGACCTCGACCCAGGCGAACCGGCTCGTCTCGTAGGCCACGCTGTTGGTCTCCTCGTCGCGCTCGCCGTCGTCGCGCTGGACGTAGAGCCGGACGGACGGCCGCGGCGGCTCCATCGTCCGCGTCGTCGCGCGCGTCGTGCCACGGCCCGTCTCCGTGGAGACGCGGACCAGGGACTCCTTGAGCTGCGCCAAGCGGGCGTCGCCGTCGTAGTCGACGATGACGAGGTCGCCCGCGCGGAAGAGGAGCGTCCGCCGGTCGCCGCCGCGGCCCGCGTCGGCGAGCGGCGCGTCGTCGAGCGCGAGCTGGCGAGCGCGCACCTCTTGGTCCGCGACGCCGGCGGAAATCGGCGCCCAGCGCGCGTCGACGTAGGCGCCCGGTCCCTCCATGCCGCGGGCTTTGGGCGGCGCCTGGCGCTTCCCTTTGAGCCGCTCCGCGACGCCCCGCATGAGCGCGGCGTCCGCGACGGCGGTCTTCCGCTCCGCCTTCGCCTCCTTCGAGCGCCCGCGGCGGCCGGCCTTCTGGAGCGTGTAAATCTCCGTCGCGGCGCGCGCGCCGTCGCAGCTGTAGTGGTCCCTGCGGGGGCCGGGGCGCGTCGAGCGCGAGCGATGGGTTTTCCGCGGACGCGGGCGCGTGCCTCGACGCCGGGGAGGTCATGTAGGAGAAGCCGCAGGGGTTCCTTCGCTTCATGTCCTCGTGGATCGCCTTGGACCGCGCGAGCAGGTACTGGAGCACGTAGGGCATCGGCCACCTGAACGTTTCCATGGTCTGCCAATCACGCGCCGCGCGCCGCGCGAGGAGCGCCGGGAAGGAGACGCCGCGCCGCGCAGCGCCCGCATGGTAGAGAAAAACTTCTCGTTCCTGGGGGTCCCGAACACGGCGGCGCGGACCTCGCGCGCGACGTGCGCGGGGACGCCGAGCGCCGCGAGCGTCGTGATGACGCGCTCGTAGAAGCCGATTTTGCAGGACACGCACGCCCGCACACAGGCCGAGACGTTCCCCACGGGGCCCTGCGCGTCGGCGCCGCGTCGTCCCGTCACCACGTAGTTCTGGTGGTGGAGCTCGCATAAGAGCTCGTCGAGGGCCCGCGTCGCCTTCACGGCGTCCGCGAGGGACGTCGTGTGCGCCGCGGCGTCGGCGGTGTGCTCGAAGGAGCAGGCCCACGACGCGACGGTGGACATGACGCGGTGGACCCACGGATAAATGTCCGTAAGGAGCCTTAGCTGCCCGGCCGCGGTCTCCGCGAAGACGATGGACTCGCCCACTTGACAACAGAACGTCGGCCCCTGGAGCGCGCAGGCCGTCGCCCTGCCGCCGATGCTCAACGCGCCGCGCTTCTGCGTGCCCGCGATCCGCGTCGGAGGGCCGCCGCCCGCCTTCAGCTGCCAGATGCAGTTCTGCGACTCGTCCACACCGTAGATGATCATCGGGTCGGGCGACCACGAGACGCCCCGGAACTTCGCGTTGTCGAAGGTCGGCAGCCGCGTCACCGTCCATAGGCCCTTGGCGCGGTGCAGCACGACGATGCAGCGCGTCATCGCGACGGCGACCGTGTTGTCGTCCTTGGCGGAGATATCGCCAACCTCGTCCTCGCCGACGAAGATCTTCGTCGCGATCCCGTTGCCAGGGTCGCTGAGCACGATGGCGAAGGCCGCCTTGGCGAGGCGGTCCGTCGCGAAGAGGCCGAAGCCCGACGTCGCGAGCCCGTAGGGCCGCAGGACGAGAGAGCCATGCACTCCCTCTGCGGCTGAGAGCGTGAGCTCTTGTCGCTTTCGCCTCTTTGAAGTATTTGTTGCAGTCAATGTTGCATTATTGCCGTCCCCATCGCCGTCGCCCGCCCCGTCGTCCGTCGCCGTTCGTCGTCGCGGGTCGAGCGCAGATGCGACGTCGACGAAGACGACGGAGCCCGCGCGGCCGCTCGCGAGCGCGCCGCACGCGACGTACGCGACGTCGCCGCGGAGCGCGACGCCCGTCGGCTCCACGAGCCCGGAGAGGACCATGGCGTTCGGCGCGGGGATGTCCATCATCTTCAGGCTCCTCAGCTCGCCGCGGCCCTTGTCCGTGTACAGGAGCACGCCGGACTTCGCGTCCCAAATGGCGAAGTTCCTGAAGGTGAGAAGCATATGGCTGTAGCTGGTGAGAAGTGGAAGTCTTTGAGCGATGATGAGCGCGAGCCTTTCATTGAGATGAGCGAGACGTCCAAGGAAGTTGCTAAGGAGTTCAAGGAATTCATGGCTGAGAATGAGAGTGTGATTCGTGAAGAGGTTGCTGATGCGTTGGCGAAGGAGACTGATGAGAAGAAACAGAAGAAGTTAATCACGCAGCAGGCAGCTGAAAAGTGGGCGATTTACAAGAGCAAGTAAAATAAAAAACAACAACAAACAATAAAAAAACAGAAAAAAACAATATAAGATAAGATAAAAAACGAAACAAAAAAACAAACCCCTGTTTTTTTTTTATATATTCGATTATTTAATGTCAACTTACTGTGAATTTTTTGAAAGACCAACTGGAGACAATTCATGTAGAATTTCAAAAGATCCAAGTAAAGATTCACAAAATTGTGAAATCAATGATAAAACGAAAAGATGTCGTATTAAACCTTCATTGAAAAAGACTTTACGTATCAACGCGTCAAACAAAAAAACAAATAAACCCACAGCACCAGCCCCCACAGCTGCAGCAGCACCAGCACCAGCACCAGCGCCATGGATGCCCTCACCCAAAACATCATCCAAATTGAGCGATTCCGCACGCACCAATCTAAAAAAATATGAGGGTCAAATCAAAGACTGGGAGAGTTTCAAAAAGGCGATGAAAGTTTCGTACAGTGAAATAATAACAAGACATGAACCATATGGTGTCGGCCGGCGAGCCGGCGTCCTGATTATGCCCAAGCACAACGCAGGAGTAGCATACTTCGTTCTTCGCCTCGCAGGTCGAGCACACGCGGAGTTGCCAGCTTGGCAACCCGTCGTGCTCCTCACACGTGTGGCCCCAGCCGAGCTCGCGCTCCGCGACGGCGCACTTGTCGCAGTAGATGTCGCACATGGCCTCGGCGTCGGCCATGGAGCCGCCGGTCTGGTGGGCCTCGAGCACGCAACCGAAGCAGGCGACGATGGGCAAGTATCGCGCGACGCCCGCGATGATGGTCGCCGCGCCGCCGCCGGGCGACTTCATCGACGCGCCCAGATGGCCCACGACGGCGCCGTCGGCCGTGGCGATCATGTACTCGTCCATCTCGACGGCCAGCGGGTCGTCGGCGAGGTACTTGCGCAGCCCGTCGTCGTCGAGCGCGTCGAGCTGGCGCCCGCGCTCGATGCCGTAGGGCCCGGAGGCGGCCCCGAAGTTCATGCCGCTCTCCTCGTCGAACATGTGCCCCTGCTTGATCAGCATCCCGTCCGCGGACGTCGCCGCGAGGCAGATGCGCTTGCGGACCGTGTGCATGTATGTAGTCTTCGCGCGCCGCGCGGCGTGCATGAAGTTGAGCAGGTCGTAGAGGATCACGGTGTCCATGGTGTCGTCCGTCGCCGGGAACCAGCGGCGCACGGTGTCCGGGTGATAGGCGCCAGAGTTCAACCGCGCGACGTAGTCGCGGTTCGACAGCGGCTCGTCCTCGCCCGTGGCGCCCGCGCCGTGGAGCAGGTAGGAGGCGGACCTGCCGCACCGCGACTGGAGCGTCGCCTGGAAGGACTTGAGCGCCTCGAAGTCGTACTCGCGCTCGACCCGAAGCTTGCCCAGGCCAATCAAACAGAATCTGTGGAAGGACTGCACTGCGACGTGCGACTCGTCGAAGATGCCGAGGTTGTGGCACGTCTGCGCCGCCACCGCGACGGGGCAGAGCTGCACCGGCACTTCGACGCTCGCGCCGGGCAGCTGCGACGCCGCGCTCTGCACCGCGTCGCCCGAAATCATGCCGAACTTTCGCGTTGACACGTCCGTCGCCCACTGCAAAGGTTTGAGGTTTGGGGCTGCCGGAAGATCTTGGTTTGCGTTTAATACTCGGAGGCCAAACGTGCCGCCCCGGCTGTCGCGAGCATGGACATCATGGCGTATGAGTTGAGGGAGTTTATCTACCAGCGTAGCTCGGCCATCCTGGCTAGAAACGATGCGACTGCCCTGAAACAATACCTCGACGGGAAGGACGCGGCGGTCGAAGAGCATGGGGAGTTTTCGGTGAGCTGGCATCTCAGGGGCTTGCTGAGCGATTTTATTGTACGCAGCAAGGTCGGGCGCTCTAGAGCTGAGTGCGTTAAGCTTCTTCTGCGCGCTGGTGCACAGCCTTTACAAAATCACCTCTTCATGTGCCGTGATCCTGCGATTATGGCGACGCTCCTCGCTCACGAGCCGCACATGGTCAACGCTCGTTTAGCCGGGAATACCGTCGTCATGGAGGCTTGTTGTGTCGGTCCGACGGAATTACACTCCCACGGCTGGTCCGGCGCTCTCAGCATGGTCCGACTGCTACTCGCCCGCGGCGCCGACCCCGCACTCTTGAACGACGACGGCGACGACGCCGAGCACTTCGCTCGGACGCGCTTCTGGGAGTGTCCGACGGAGCTGAGCGACGATGACACACAGGCGTTCCTCAGACTCAAGGATCTACTCGTCGGCGTGAGGAGGGCGGGCGGCGCAACGGAGTTCCTGAAAGCGCCGCGCGTGCAGCTCGCGCGCCTCCGGCTCCTCGTCGCGCGCGGCCGCGCGCAGCCGCCATCCTTCGCGTCGCCCAAGAACGTCGCCGTCCTCGCGAGGCTCTTCGGCTGCGCCCCCGAGGGGAAGCGGTTCCGCCCGCTCCCGAAGGAGATCTTCTGGCACGTGCTCACCTACTGGCGCGCGGCCCGCGACGACCACCTCGACTTCACGGCGGCGTGGCCCGAAGACTAACTACCGTGTCTTCTTCTTCGCGCGGCGGCACGCCACCAGGAGCGGGTCGCCGTCGTCGAGCGCCGCGTAGGCGACGGGCTTGCCGAGGCCGGGCGTCTCGTCGAAGAAGGGCCGGTCCGGGCTGTGCCAGTAGACCCGGCGCAGCGCGCCGCAGTCGACGCCCGCGAGGGCGACGGCGGCGGCGGCGCCGCCGAGGTCGTCGAGGACGTCGCCGAGGCGGAAGCGCGCGCGGAGCCGGCCGACTAACAGTCGCCAGTAGCGGTCGAGGCTGCCGCCCGCGAGGAAGGTCTCGTGGACGGCGCCCGCCGCCGCCGCCAGCGCCGCCTCGCCCGCGTCGAGGGCGTCGAGGGCCGCGCCGGCGGACTTTTCGTCGAGCGCCGCGTGCGTCTCGCCCTCGCGGAGCCCCGGGTAGTACCATTCGACGGCGGACCCGTCCCAGAGCGCGACGGCGCCCCCGAGGGGCCAGAGCAGGTTCAGGTTCCGCGAGTAGGAGCCGCCCATGGTCCCCGGCAGGTTCAGGTAGCGGCGCCACCTGGAGAACTCCGACGCGTTCACGAAACCGCCCGTCGGCGCCGGGATCTTTCCCGTCGACAGGTCGACCATCGCCTTCGTGTAGGGGAACTCGCGGGCGCAGGCCTTCGCGTCGGGCGCGTCGAGGCCGTGGGTCACGCGCACGTCGTAGCGGTCCGGGTGTTGCGCCGTGAGCGTCAGCGCCGCGACGCGCGCGACGTTGCCGGGCCCGCACGCCGACCGCACGCTTCCGCAAAAGAGTAAAGAATACGACATATTTGAAGATGTAGGTATGATTGATAAGATTGTAAAGCAGGTCGGCCAGAAGAGCCGCGGGTCCCGGTCGTCCCAGGCGGGGATCGCCGCCCGCCATGTCGCGACGCGCGCGTCCCACTCGTCGACGTGGGCGAAGTAGGGGTTCGGGATGAGCACGCCCGTCTGGTTGAAGCCTCCTTGCTTCGCGATGGCGAGGCACGGCACGCGGCGGCCGACGCGCCTGCAGTGCGCGCCCGTCGCGGCGACGTCCCAGGTCGCGACGAAGTTGGGGAAGGGCTCGCGCTTGAGCATGGAGAGGATCGTCGAGAAGAGGTAGTGGGGCTTGTGCTTGATCTTCGAGTCGTGCGCGTCGGAGACGTAGAGCGTATTCTCGACGACCGCGAAGAACGACGCGTCGCGGGCGAAGATCTCCGCGGCGCGCGTCGCCGCGGCGTCCGCGGACGGCACGGCGTCGTAGGCGCGCAGCGACCGGTCGAGCTCGAGCTCGACGCGCCGCCAGGCGTCGCTCGCGGCGAAGGAGGCGCCGTGGAGCCGCGCGAGCTCCTCCTGCGGCCGCCACGCGCCGCGCGCCGCGGCGAGGAGCGCGAGCAGGCGCAGCGCCATGTTAGATGTCGTGTGGCAGCTCTACGGCGCGTCGCTGGCTGCGTGTAAGGCGCGCAAATAGGCACAGGTCTCCGTCCATTGTGCTCTCACCTTTTTGCCACTTCGCCGGGGCTCGCGAGCGCCTTCTCCTCGACACGGGCGACGGCACCGAGATGCGGCGCTTCCTCTTCGGGGCGAACCGCGCGTGGGCGTTCGGCGGGGCTACCATCCCCGAGACCGGCCCTGGCGGGTCGCGCGGCGAGACGGTCCTCTTACACGAGAAGACCCCGGGCGGGCTCTGGTTTTGGTTGAGCGTCGCCGTCGGCCTGGGTAGCGACGGTCAAATTTACGCCATGTTGAAGAAGGACGTGCCGGGGCTGCTCGCCGCAGTCGCCAGTAAGTTCGGAGCGGCCTTTTCCGCGGGCATCGGAGCGATTCGGGCCCGAGCCAAGGCGCGATGGAACTCTCGCGTCGTCGTCGTACCGCTCGAGGACCCGAAAGCAACATCTGCGACCAACAGCCCGCGAGCGAGGCCCTTCGCCGAGGCCGCGGTTTCTGCGACGCCCGGAGCGATTGTTCTTCCTTTGCTCCGGCGCTCCCAAGGCGGCGTCACGAAAGTCGCGCGGCGCCGCGGCGACGACGCGCCGGCGGGCCTCGGGCTCGAACTTGGTTCTCTCTGCGTCGATCGCCTCCTTCTTTCGTCTCTCCGACCAAGCGACACGGTTGTCGTTCTGGCAGAGGACACGCACGCAGACGTCGCCGGCGCACTGCGCGTGCTGGCCGCCGCAGACATTCCAGCACAGCCCTTGGTGGTCTTCAGACAAAAAACAACCGCGTATCGATGCTCAACGCAGTCGCTGTTGAGTAAGGAGATGCGCAGCTGGCGCGTGCCAGCGTCTGGAACGCGCGCCACCCGGGGCAAGACGCGCGACGCGCCGCGCTCGACGCGAAAAACATCGCATTATTCACTGGTGGAACCTTGAATGCAACTTTCATTCACGAAATGTAACGATGGCCGTTCCGCAGGTCCGACAGTCTGTTTCGCAACACGCTAATACGATGGCAGGGCGGCAGCGACGCGCGCTGCGGCGACACGGGCGGCATCCTTTACGAGAGCCTCAACCTGCTGACCGCTGTGACGTACCGAGGCTCCCACATGCCGGAGGAGGCGCTATGGGCGGCGGCCAAGGACCGCTTATCGGCGCTCATCGAGGCGGGCGACGTCCGCGGCGCGTTGGCGCTCGTGCGCAAGCTCCTGCGGCCGCGCGCCGTGCAACACGCGAACGCGGGCGCCAAGGGCGAGCTGCCCGACGACTTGCAGGAGCACTACGATTCGTTCGCGGTGCGGCGAAAGCGCAGCCGGGACGACGAGGCCGTCAAGGAGGCGTTCATCGACAGCTTCGAGTCGTTGGTCCTCTTGGTCAACGCCGACGGCGAGGGCCGGCAGCAGTTCTTGCGGGCTACTCTCTGGCCTGCAGAATCCAGGATGATCGACGGGAAGCGCGGCTGCAACCGAGCGTTGGTCGCCGGCGGGAACAACTGGAACTGCTTGGTCGTCGACAAGGACGGCTCGTTGTGCCTAGCGAATCAGACGAAAGCGGCGAAGGAGAAGCATCGTTTGGCGATGGACCCTACGGCACACGCGCGTCGGGATGCCTTCAAGGAGACCGACGCCTCCCGCGTCGAGGTCTACGAGATGACCGGCGACGAGCTCGCGCTCGAGTACCACGCCCGCGGCGCGACGAAATCGACGACGTATGCCAATTCCAATTTGTTGAAGCGCGAACTCGCGGAGCGCCTGTGGGCGCTGCGGCGCGAGATGCGCGGCGAAGCCCCGGCGCCGTTCCCGTTCGCGGACAAATTCGAGGCGGCACACGCGCGTCGGGTTGCTTTCGAGGAGACCGACGCCTCCCGCGTCGAGGTCTACGAGATGACCGGCGACGAGCTCGCGCGCGAGTACAACGCCCGCGGCGCGACGAAAGCGACGACGCATTCCGGAACCAATTTGACGAAGCTCGAACTCGCGGAGCGCCTGTGGGCGCTGCGGCGCGAGATGCGGGGCGAAGCCCCGGCGCCGTTCCCGTTCGCGGACGAGGTGCACCAGTTTTTCGGCGGGGACCCTACGGCACACGCGAGTCGGGCGCGTCGGGAGGCCTTCGAGGAGACCGACGCCTCCCGCGTCGAGGTCTACGAGATGACCGGCGACGAGCTCGTGCGCGAGTACCACGCCCGCGGCGCGACGAAAGCGACGAAATTTTGCAACATCCGTCTGTCAAAGCGCGAACTCGCGGAGTGCCTGTGGGCGCTGCGGCGCGAGATGCGGGGCGAAGCCCCGGCGCCGTTCCCGTTCGCGGACAAATTCGAGGCGGCACACGCGCGTCGGGTTGGTTTCGAGGAGACCGTCGCCTCCCGCGTCGAGGTCTACGAGATGACCCCCGACGAGCTCGTGCGCGAGTACCACGCCCGCGGCGCGACGAAAGCGACGACGTATTCCAATTGCAGCAAATTGTTGAAGCTTCAACTCGCGGAGCGCCTGTGGGCGCTGCGGCGCGAGATGCGGGGCGAAGCCCCGGCGCCGTTCCCGTTCGCGGACCATATCGCCGCGCGTTGCGCCGCGGCGCGCCAGCGGAGCCGCGTCGAGCGGCCGCTCGCGGCGGCCGCTCCGGTGCCGCGCCGGTCGGGCCTCCGCAGCTCCGCCGGCGGCGCCGCGGCGGCCGCCGCTCCGGCGGTGGCCGCTCCTCCGTCTTCGCCGCCGCGCTACGCGCCGCCGTCCCCCGCGGACGCGCCGCTGTCCCCCGCGGACGCGCGGTCGCCGCCGCGCCAGCGGAGCCGCGTCGAGCGGCCGCGCGCGGCGGCCGCTCCGGTGCCGCGCCGGTCGGGCCTCCGCAGCTCCGCCGGCGGCGCCGCGGCGGCCGCCGCTCCGGCGGTGGCGGCTCCTTCGTTTTCGCCGCCGCGCTACGCGCCGCCGTCCCCCGCGGACGCGCCGTCGCCGCCGCCGCTGCGCAGCGGCGGGTCCTCGTCGTCCGGCGTCGAGGCGCGAGACCGACTCCGCGCCTGCGCCCGCGCGAGCGTCCCCTACTTCGCCGCGGAGCTCCGGGCCGGTGTCGCCTTCGACGACGCTCAGGCCGTCTTCATGCGGGAGGTTTCCTCCCTTTTGCGCGAGTTAAGCTTCTAATCCGCCTCGGTGAGCCCACGCGCCGCCGCTGGGGAACGAGTCAACGAGCCGGTGCGAGGTGCGCGATCGCGGCAACATGCTCGGCCGCGGCAGTGGCCGCGGCCGACCGACGTTGAAGAGCTTGGTCTGCGATGTTTCCCTCTCGCGCCGCAGCATGGCGCAACTAGACCACAGAACTTAGGCCACAGACGCACCTGCCACAGGCCATAAGGCGCGAAGAGCAAGAACAAAACGCTACGCACCACACAGACACACCAAAACCACCATGCTCGCGTCCGGGACGCCCTTCTTCCAGGAGTTCCACTGCGTTCTCCAGGACGACGCGTTGGGGTTGCTCATCAAGCCCATGAACGACATCCCCGTGGTCCGGGGCCTGAAGCCCGGCGCCGACGGCATGCCGGGCGCGGCCGAGCGCGCGGGCGTCACCGTCGGGAGCATCCTCGTCGCCGTCAACGGCCGCGAGACGCTCCGCGAGGGCTTCAAGGCGACGATGCTCGCGGCGAAGACCGCGAGCCGCCCCGTGACCCTGGGCTTCCGGCGCCTCCACGCGGTCACGGAGCCCGTACCGGAGCAGGGCCCGCGGCCCGCGCGACGCTACTGGCAGGGCTACCTCTTCGCGCGCTTCGCGGCCGCGCGGAGCTGGACGGGCCGCTTCTACGTCCTCCGCGAGGACGGCGAGCTGCGGGCCTACCCGGGCAAGGACCTCGTGGACGGCGGCCACGTGGAAGACTTGAGAGTCGTCCACGCGCCCCTGCGGGCGTCGGCGGAGGACGTCGCGGCGGCCGCGCGGACCGTGGGCGACTTGGGCGACGACGGCCGCGGGAGCCTGGACCCGCGCGCGTTCGCGGCGCCCGTCGTCGACGGCGACGTCGGCGCCGCGCGCGACGGGCCGAGCGACGCGACGCGCTGGGCCTTCTTCCGCGGCGAGACGCCCGAGGCGCGCCTGGACTGGATCGCGGCGCTGACGACCTTGGCCGTCGCGTTCGAGGAGAAGGGCGACGACGACGGGTCGTCCGCGGACGCGGGCGCGACGACGGTGGCCGTTGGATTAGCATCCGCCAAGCGCGAGGTCGCGCGCCAGGGCTACCTCTGGGTCAAGGCCGTCAAGGGCG
>NW_008705601.1:64055-91812 GCF_000186865.1 Aureococcus anophagefferens
CCCGCGAACTTCTATCTCCGTTTCTTTCTGAAGCTGAAAGAAATCCTGAAAATTAATGATTGCAAAACTCCCTCTTCCAAGGTAAAAATTCCAGATGTTGTATCATAGCTCCCGAGACAGGTCAAGACGTGAGTAGCCGATTGAAATCTGCGGTTGTAGAAAATGTCTATAGTGGTGTATGCGACTGGCCTCAGGCATTGCTTTCCGTTGATCTTGCATCTAAGGGTTGTGTCATTTTCCTCGGAGACTCTTCAATATGTGACTGGTATCAATGGAAAAATGCAACACAATTCACTTCATTGTGAGTATATTCTGGTGGCCGCCTCGAATTTCACAGAAAAACGCACATGAATTGTCAAGGCAATTTAGCACCCCTGGAAGTATCTGTCGATTCCGATCTGAACAGACGCATGCATAGTGCCTCTCACCCTCCAGAGTCAGATTTGGTCAAGATAAGGAGCTTGTGTTGCAAAGTTGGCATGCAATTGCCTTCTGATGAATCTAACTTTTTTATGCATGGTCTGACTTCGGTTGGGGTCTTTCAGCTTATCTCTCTTGTACGCCACGAATTTGATGCATCGTTTACACCCGAACATCTCAAGGCACATCCAACTATCATGCAACTTGCTGGCTGGTGTTAGGCGGCGATGAAGAAAACGGTATTCTCATCTGAAATTGTGACACATGAGAATTGCCACCGAGGAGGCCAAATCCTCAGGTACACCGTTTTAAAAAATGCTCTTGATGCTGCTTCTTTACTTCAGATTGGAGTGTGGCGCATTACAAGGCTCGAGCGTGTATTGTTTTTTTTCTTTCATCACGTCACATATGTACACAAGTACTTGGTCTACACACTTCAGTACAGTTCAAATCGGATTTCGACCGTGCCTGTTTACTTCCCACGTACTAGCTTCTATCCACTTAGCATCCCAAATATGATCATGAGCACAATATCCCCTCCAGTTCCGCCCATCATTGTGAATGAAACCCTACCGGCCCTTGTTGCTAGCCTCGAGAGAGTTGCACAAAAGTTTCCTATCATTGCAGCTAGGTTCTTCTTGAAATCTGGGTTTCTGTTGCTCAGAATTTGACGTAAGAGTAGTGTCGTCTTTTGAGTTTAATCCGCACCAGCGAGGCCTTCATCCCAGGCTTCAATCCGTGAGCGCCTTTGATTAGGAATGAGACGTTCTGGTCTGAGATTTCAATGTGAAATTTGGGCGCTCGCGTGGTTGGATTACATTCTACTCCTCGCCAACATGGTTCTATCTTTGCCGGTTTTTGGTGTATCCGTGCGATTTGACCATATTTGCGGCTGGATCATGCAGCTAGAGCTGAACCATGTGGTTTTTTATGCACCGAGTATTGGTCAATTTTTACGTCTCTGGGGCGAAGCGTTACTGGAGCCCACACCCAATCCGGCACATCTCACCTTTGGACTTCTGAATGCAAAACTCCTTTAGTGGATGCACGAGGCTGATTTTGTTCCTGCAGCTTCTGAAGAGTAATTATACAACAATACGAACTTCACACCACGTGAGTATTTTGGCATCAGCTTCCAAATGCAGAAGCATCCCATCACTGGTCTTAATTACAAGCAGGCGATGCTCTTGAGATCACTTGAGGTCTTAACAAAGCAGCTACCATGCTGCTACGGAGGAATACACATTATTGAGAATCCAGCAGCGTAACTCATGAGCGGGCTCGGGCAAGATGCAGATCTCTCGGTGCTAGGTTGGTGGCTGCCTTCATCCTATTACCTTTAGACGCATCCACAGACCGATCTCAAGATGGAAGTCTTAAACCTGTGGTAGATATTCGAAAAGAACATGGCAGCTATGGCCAATGGAACTTATTGAAAATCACTGCAGGCTTGCTGGTTGTAGAAAATGGCACTCGTATACCACAACTGCACCTCACGCTATGCCTTGGGAGGCAGTTTTAATCCACTGAATTGGGCAACCATATTATCTCATGTTCTGAATGATATTGGTAAGCAAAAGGACGACTGCATTTTTGTGTGTTGATTGAATGTTCAAGTGTTAGATCTGCCAGAGCCCTTTAGATGGGCCGTACAGCCACACACGCTCAGCGAAATTGATGAAGCCGCTACGTGTAAACTCTCCTCGTATATTACATAGTGAAATGGGCCCATCTCTTCTTATCTCAACATTGCGGACATAAGCCCCGAACAATTTCAGGTGACTCTGGGAATAACTTCCTTCGACATATCGGGCGAGTTGTGTCATAATAGTGGCTGTGGCGATAATTTGTCTTACTTCAAATGCAAGAGTGAAGGGGATATCCTTTCTCAGCGAAGCAGCGGCCCAGCCCTCGGATTGGCTTCTCTAACTAGCAGTGCCAGGGCAAAGGGCAAAGTGAATCACAGGGCGAGAAAGACATAGCAGTACGTCGTCCATGGGAACCAAAGGAGGGCAGGTATTGACGCCATTTGATATGAATGCGCAGCCGCCAATTAATACTGGTTGCCGGCGGCGAGTACACTAGGCTAAGTAGCATCTGGTTTGCAATGCCATGTTCTTCGGTCAATTCAACGTTTTTCGTGAGCGGTAGGGCAAGTTTATTAGGCATACTTGCTGCTATTATTACTAGTACTATATAATTATTTAAATAGCAAGAACCTAATCGCGCTGCGTGACGAGTCCCCAAAGTAGAAGCGGAGGACGACGCACCGCTCTTCAGCCAGGTGAATCCCAAGAGGAAGAAACGAGAACCAAGATGGTGCTCCGACCTAAACAACGTCACCAAGCAGATTGACGAATCAATCGAATTGCTTTCAAACGAACCCGAACATATATTCAGGTCATAAGACACCATTTATTTCCGCCACCTACTATATGCGACTCCTCGAACTATTTTCAGGCACTCACAGCGTTGGGAAAGTGGCAAAAAAAATGGGCTGGGAGGTGACCTCTTTGGACCTGCGAAACGCTGACATCAACTGCGATATTATGAATTGGGACTATTCCCACATTCCCGCGGGATACTACGACGCTATTTGGAGTTCGCCCCCTTGTGAGAAATTCTCTCATCTCCGCCGTTCTTGGATTGGACGCAAGTTAAAAGCCTTTGGAGACGTGCCAGTGACTGCCGAGATGCTCAACGAGGATATGGTGGCAAACGGTCTGCCAATTCTACGAAAAACCGAAAATATCATAAATACCCTAAAGCCTAAATACTGGTTTATTGAGAATCCTAAAAACGGTCGAATGAAAGAGTTTATATCTAATAGACCCTACGTTGATGTCGATTACTGCCAATACGGTTTCGATTATCGCAAATCTACCCGAATCTGGACGAACGTTCCGTAGGCTGAGCCCACTGCCCACAGGGGCCCTGACTGGCCTTTCCCCACTGAGGAGGCTCTCCTCCTTTTTCCTTTCCTATCCCAAAGTACAGAGCGTGATAATTTGCAACTATTTACGCATCTTAAAACAGGAAAAGCGTGCCGACAGAATTAATTAATTAATTAATTAACTCATTAAGCGCTACGATGTTATGGACCACGTGAAGCGCTTGAAGCGCTCTGTTCGCTCGTGGAGCACGCCGCGCGGCAGAAGTTAAAGTTTGCGCCCGCGCAGAAGCTGTCGCTGAGCTTGATGAAGTCGTCGGTCTTGCTCGGGCACTTGTCGCAGCAGGCGCTCGTCAAGAGCAAGGGCTCGGAGTTGTCGCTGAAGATGCTCTGGACGCCCGACGTCATCAAAGGGCTGGAAGACGTGCCAGAAGCGCCAGACGACGACGACGATGACGATTCAGTTGCTGTTCAGCAGAACCTTTTTATGAAGGTAGGATGGTAGGATGAGCAAACCTAAACTTTTTTTTTAACGACATTTTTTTTCAGATATGTTCAACGTTCAGAAAGTTTAGGTTTCGCCATCCTACCAACCTACCTCTCAAACTCTCTTAATCTTGACATTGAATCTTTTCTCTACATCTGTTATTTCCATATTAGCTTTCTCAAATATTTTAAAAAGTTCAAAAAGTACTGAGATCCTGGCGCTAATGCGTAACCCTCGCAGCTGCCCTCAGGTATGCCCTAGTTATCCCCCCTTAGTTTATTCCCCGTGCGGGGATAAACACGGGGGGGATAATTAGAGTGGGGACTTTGAGATTGAACTCAGCCTCATGAGGATATGAGACTGCCAGCTCAGCAAAGTCCAAACTGGCTGTTGCCAGGACGCTCTATGGGTTTAGCTTTTTCTTGGTGCCTCCCGCATAGACCGAAAACATTCTTCATCTTCAGTGAACTGCATCTTGATGTTGCAGTGCACCTTAAGCCGTGCCCACGCTCGCGTGGTTAGGTTCAGCCGAGAATCCGTTAAGGGAAACATTAACCTACCCTCCTAAATCCTGTGATTTTACTTGACCTTTTGTATGTGGCTACAGTGGTCAAACCGCGCTCTTCTGTGTCTGTGGTGTCTGTCTGGTTAGCGTCACAGCGACGTGCCAGGTAACACCAGGCTCAGCGAGGTTGCACAGTCGCCGGACAGTGCACCTGCTGGATAGTAGCCTGACTGACGTCATAGCGACGTTAGTAAACTATCCTAACTTTCTACCGAGGTACCCCACGAACCCCCCCAGATGGATAAGCGGACTTCTACATGTATTTGAGTTCCGGAACCTTGGTGTGAGATGTCCACGCGAGTCCAACACTCAAATGGCTAATCGATTTTTAAAAACGCTGATGATGACGGCAGCGCCCAACTTTTCGAAAATGTACTCGGCCGACGCGAATCGAGCCATCGCGAATCGGCCGGGGCCGGTCGACACCTTCATGCGGCGGCGCCAAAACGCGCGTCGGCCCTGTTTTTCGCGCACATTCCGAAAACGGCGGGCACGTCCGCGACGCGGTGGCTCCAAGACGCTGCTCGTCGAGCCTCGATGATGTTTGGGCACGGCGAGGTCTGTCTTCGCCCGTTTCAGTCCGTCGACGCTCTCGCCGAGACGCGGCGAACGTGGTCGTCCGCGCGCCTCGCGCCGAACCTCGAGGGCCTCCTTCGCCCCCGGCGCGGCATCGAGGCGCTCCTCGCGGCAACGATGGTCCGGTCGCCGCGGTCCCACGTCGTGTCCATGTACATGTAGTGCTGCTGCTCGGACTGGGGCCGCAGGGTCGCGCCGACCGTCCCGACGCGACTGGGGAACTGGACAGCGGGCTTTCGCGCGTGGCTCGACCATTTTGACCCCGGGACCTGGTCGCAGGGCGACTATCACTGCTACAACCCGCACAACATGCTCGCCCGCGCGCTGACCTGCGACGATCCGAGGCTCGCGACGGATTCGCGCTGCGCTTCGTGCTGCGCCGACGCCGGCGACCGGCGCGCGACGTGCTCGCATCACGCCGCCGATCGCGACGCGCTCATCCCCGACGCGACGGCTGCGGTCCGCGCGGTCCGGTTCGATCTGGGCTTCGTTGGCGTCACCGAGCTCTTCACCGAGAGCCTCTGTCTTCTCGGATTCCTGCTCGACGGCGCGCTCCCGGGGAAAAGCTGCGTCGACGGCGACGACTCCCCGATCGTCCCGCCCGATGACCAAGGCTTCGAGTTGCACCACGAGGCTCACGGCGTCCCGCCGCACGACGTCCGGGCCGTGCCCCGCGCCACCCTCGATGTCGTCGACGCCTACACGGCTGTCGACCGCGAGGTGTACCGCGCCGCTTTCACGCGCCTCGTGGCGGACCTGCGGGCCCTTGAGCGCCGCGCCGGCGTGCGTGTTTTGTCGCCGGAGCGCCTTGCCGACGCCAAGGCTGCCGTCGGCTACGTTTGGGCCGTGGACAAGTACTGCCCTGTAGCTATCTCGCTAGCGCCCGGTTCGAATCCCTCACCAAAGCCTATGCGACGAACTGCTCATGCCAGTTGGAGGTGGCCCAGGTGATCTGCGGCGTGGTGGCAAAGAGCTCGGCGACATCGGCCCGCTGCGATTCCGCCACCCTATCGAAACGGTGGCCATGGAGCCAGCTAAACGCCGTCTGAAAAAGCTCACGCCTTAGCGCGACCGACAAAGAACACGTCTTGTAGTGACGTTGAGCCCCAGGCCCGACGCCCTCCCCGGTGACAATAGACTGGCCATGTATCGTGCAATTGTTTGATCGGAGAGCCTCGTATTCAACCAATGCCAAACGTGAAAGCAACGCATTGGTAATGAGTGTGCAGAGGCTCTGATGCACAGACATGGGCAGTGGATCAACCAGCGTACTTGAAAAATTTGCGAGAAACGCCCCCGCTCCAGGATCGGGTTGGCGGCCGGCAACAAGCGTCGGCGTGAGGTACACGGCAGCAAAAATGCCGTAGTAAACCGAGAATTCAGAAGCATGCTCTACGTATACTGACAAGAAGGGCCGGTCATGCATCGACTCTATAAGAGCACACATTGCCTCGACGACATCAGGAAAAATAATCCAGTAGTCAAGGGTGCAAAAGCTCGTATGATTCAGTGCGATGTGCACCGCATCGCCCTGACCAAGCGCATCAAGCGGCCCGGCTGTCAATGCCAACCCGCGCTGGGCGACCGGTATCCCGCAAAACACATCGCGGTGATCCGTCACGACGTTGCGATAACCGACCGAATGGTCTGTCGAAATTTCCGCAAAAAAATCGTCAAAGGTATCATCGAAAGAAAAATCGCGCAGTGCAATCGACTCCGAATCGAGCACCCATACTTGCTTGCACCGCTGGCGCAAACATCGAATACCGTACGTCTTTTTGAGCGACTGGCGGCGACGTCTATCTTCATAAAAACGACCTTCCACCTTCGCCCGTGCGAGCTCAGCTTCGAGTAACTCTCGAGACAAGCCGAACGATGGCATGAGTTTCTCCATGGTCATTGGCGTCGCAAGGCAAGGGCCACCTCGTCGGCACGCCCAACGCGGATGCCGCGTCTCAAACACTGCGACATTAGCCGCGCCGTTAGCGACATAGAAAATGTCGGCCGCACCGGGGTCGATTGCATGCACTTTAATGCTCGATAGCATGATGTAATCGCCATACTTTGGGTGCCTATAACCAGCAGGGACTGGTGCTGGCTCCTGACCATGATCGAACCTGCTCTGAAGTGAAGAAATCCTGCCCGGCCATCAGTAGTCGGGGGGAGGATGGATGATCCGGATGCGAAGCAATCGACCGTCGAAGCTAGAGCGGCAGACGATGAAGCAAAGGCAGCAGCTCAGGCAGCAGCAGCAGTCGGAGCAGCAGCAGCATTTGAAGCAGATGCAGAAGCAGCTGGCACCTTGGCAGCCATTTTCAAGGCAATTACCGAGTTCACCCTCGCACGGCAGGGCAGCCCCACTAGGCGGCCTCCCCGTGCCGGAGTTTACTATCTCGTTAGGGGAATTTAACGCGCAGCGTATTAGGCTTCTTATATTGAGGGGATTTACCCAAGTAGTGGGAGATACGAAAGGCCAAGTGGACGGAAATACCCCTCAGTGGGTGGGTGGCCCCGGTGGTGGACTTCCTCTGGTTTTTGGGGCGCCTCCCGCTCCGGACGGCATTAGAATGGTTGTCGCGACCGTACAAATGGGAGAGACGGGAGCATCGTTCTTCAAACCGATTGATGCTTTTCGTCACCCCTCGTCGAGGGTTTTTATCGTTGGCAGGAATGGCACCGACGCAACGGTAGCACATCTGAAAACTATCCTAAGCGCATAAATATTGGTTGCAGAATTACCCGCGCGGAGAAGCCCGGGTGCGATTAGCGACGAGCTCAGCTAGTTCACAGACAGCACGAACATCCTGGTCGGTCTTGGTGAGCCAGGCGCCCGCCTATTGACTCACATACTGGCAACGCGACTGATACCGAGCTTGGCCTTGTATGCATGCGTTTGCAAAAGTTCTTGCGTCATGAGAGAGATTCCGGTCTACAGTACAGTCGAGCAACTGGGCGATGCGATCCAGAATTTCTTTTGGAAATCTTTCGGGTAAAGTGGAAATCTCAAAGAGCTCCCATCAAAATCTGTGTTCGCAATCGTGGGAACCGGTGTTTCGGGACTCGTCGTGGCGCGTAGGATCGTCTCCGAAGGGCACCAGTGCGTCCTTCTTGAAAAGGCGAATGCATGTGGGGGGGTGTGGCACGCACAAGCCAACATATCGTCGAGAGTGAACACGTCAGAAGCGGCCTATCGCATAGTGGAGCGCGGAGGCGTCCTCAATTTTGACCACACTCCGACTTTCTAGATCATGAATGATCTGTCGCTCCTGACCTCAGCATATCTTGCATAACGGATCAAGCTTCAGACGACCGCGATCGGGATTTTTTCATGCCGGAAGACATCACACGCAATTTTCTACACGACTCGTCACAAACCCGCAACCATTGAAGCAACGACAGTCCTGGCCGGTGTGAACCGTCGCTTAGGAGCTACGCGGAAACTCTCATTTCCAGGCGAAAATGACTATCATGGACATGTATACTACGGGGTCGGCGGCGATTCTTCACGTGTTCACTTCCCTTGGTTCGTGATCCTCATCGTCGGTGCGGGCGCGTTTGCAACGGAAAATGCGCGTGCCACTGTCGAGCGCGGTGCAGAACGAGTCTCGGTCCTTTAGCGACGGCGCGGTACTGTGAGTCCTTTGATCGTGGACTATCTCAACTTTGCCCGTCCGTACGATGAAGGATATGGTCACGCAAAGTCGGGTTCGCAAGTAATCTTCTCAGCCTGGGGCGCTGCCTTCAAGCTTCACGTAGGGGAAAAGCCAGAGTGCTGGCGTTGAGGGCGGATTTCGCCAGTCGGGCACACGATATCAGTGTCGGACATTTGGTTCGTCGCCCATCACTATGGTCTTCTTACGACCGTCCTCGGCGAGATTTCTACCCTGCGTCAAAAGCACGCTACGACGGACTGCGGAGTCGTGATTTGATGCGACATAATAGTCAAGTGCACCGGATACTGGAAAAACGAACTCGTGAGGTGATTGCTTGGAAGTAACACGATCTACTCTAACAACTTAGTGCGAAGTAACTTGATTTATTAAGCCGAACAAATTCTAGACGACGCTGGGGGATTTCAAACGCCATTTGGTTCAAGTTACTTGGAGTCTGTTGCTTTTCAAGTACTCATGTTTATGTGTTGTGGGTAGGTGGGCTAGGGAGTGCATTTCGACCTCATTGATGCGCCCCTCTCTCGCATGTCTGTCGAACTGGCGCGCACGCTTGAAGCTAACGTCGCGCTTGCCACTGTAGCGAAGAAACGCGTGATTCAGCGCAGTTTGAACTACCATCGTTGATTTTTGCCAGATCAATTTGTATTGGAAAATGCGCGTGAGTGGTGAGAGCTGGCGACTCTTTGCGAGGCGCGAGTGAATCTGGTTGGTCACGTCAAGCCTGCGTACCCGTTTACGAGACTTTGCGAGAAAATGGCCGGCGAGTGGCTCGATAAAGACCTTCCTATTGGGAATGTTACAAGCCTCGGCGAAGAACATATAGTGACAAGACTGAGCCGATGGTTAGTATAGGCATCGCAGCCACCGAGCTCCATCGAGAGCGTCGCAGGGCCGGGAGGTGTGGATGACGTCATCGAAGGTCTCACAACACTTGCGTTTCAGCTTCTTGGCACCACGATCTCGAAGGAGGAACCCCTCATGTCTGCTGGGCTGGACTCTTTAGCAGGAACTCAATTTGTACAAGCCGCCGCTGGGCACTTCTGCTCAGAGATTCCGTCTACGCTGATCTTTGACCACCCAACGCTTTGGGCTGTAGCCGATTTCTTTTGATTGACTCGCGCACAGTACTCTTATGACAACATAATCGATTTTCTTCTATAGCTTGGTTTTACGCTTCTGGGAACAACGCTCTCAGTGTAAGAGCCACTTTACGACTCGGGGTTGGATTCCCTCCTTGCGCTACAGTTTTCTGCGTCGGTGTCAGACGAATTTGCCGTGGATGTACCTACGACTCTTATCTTCGACCACCCGACCCTCAGTTCTGTTTCTCACCACTTGGTTTCGGCGACGAGCGGGTACGACGATGATGGCGTTACATCGCTTCTTTGAAACGCGGTCCTGGAATTTGTCGGAACTCTCATTTGCAGGGACTCTCCTCTGATGGAAGCAGGGCTAGATTCACTGGCTGCCAGTTTGTTTGCCTAGTGACTTTCAACAGCCTTCAGCACGGAACTTAATTCTACTCTAATATTCGACTATCCAACTCTATACGCCATTTCAAATTAGTTGCGGAGCGTGCCTGCCTCTAGAGCCACCCACTTCGCATGTGGATCACGAGCACTACAAGTAATAGTAGTAACAAGGGCCGCTTTTTAGTTACCAAAACTTCGTGCGTTCAGTGGAATGCGGGAGTTTCTGCTTAATTGACTCAGTACTCCATCTCGGGTGCCCATCTTGCGGTGGGACTCTCACCAGTCTCAACATCCACCTGGAGCAACATACGGTGCATTCTTGCTGCCGGTGCTAGCCGACGGCGGCGGGGCATTTTAAATGTCGCGGAGCTTTGCTTCAACGCAAGATCCGTAGAATATACTGTTACTCGAAGGCGCAGCGCAGTGTCTCGTGGGTTCTACAGATACCGCCGTATACGTCGCCGTATTGACGCAGCCAGTCGAAGGGGTCGTTACCTCAAATAGCTGATACTCGCCCACTCATGCAAATGTATCGTCCGGGCTAATCTCCTACACACTCGGACTGACTGGAGCCTGCACCACGGTGGATACAGCCTGCTCGACGCAGCTTGTAGCCATTCACCTCGCTCGGGCGGAGATTATGCTGAGCACATCTCCGCAGGCCTTTGCGCAAGGGGTCGGACTTCTAGGGCCTGCCTGGAGTTCTGGATTTGCCAGCCTTGGGATGCTCTCAGCACTAGGGCGCTGCCACAGTTTCGATCGTCAAGGGGACGGTTACGCCTGAGCTGACGGAGCCGCTTGTATTTTGCTCGCTGAGTCACAACGAGCGTGCGAGTCCCCAGAGTTTTCCGTGGCCGCTACCGCTGTGCAGAGTGATGGTCCGAGTGCTAGCCTCTCTGCTCCTAACGGCTCTGCTCAACGAAGATTAATTATGCTCGTGCAACCGCGTCAGATTGTTGGTGAATCAGCATACCCAGTAGAATGTCATGGAACTGGCACCTTGCTTGGCGATCCAATCGAGATTGGGGCATTAGCTTCTGCCCTCTGTTCCTCTCAAGCACACGAAGTGTCTTGTTCGTCATTCAAGTCCAACATGGGCCATCTGGAAGCGACTGCCTCCGGAGGGGGCTTATTATGCGCATTTTCGTCGGCTTTAGAATCTAATAACACGCCATCAAACGCCCAACTACGCATTTTGAATCCGCACCTAATTTCCCTGCTTGGAGCTTCCGTGTTACACATTCCGGCACAGGACATTTTCGTGATTAAGGGTGCCACGCCAGCCCCAGTGCAGTGTCGTTTAAGCTCGTTTGGCGCGAGTGGCACGATAGCTCACGCATTGCTTGGCTATGGCGACTACTTTTTCATGACAGAGCCCGCCTTTGCTGTGCAATTGGAGTTCTTCCACCCAGATGCCAGGCCTTCTTCAATCTTTCGTCGTCAAGAGGTCTCCAGTTGTATCCAGGAGACGCTTCGCTTATGTTTGACAGAGGTTGCGCAAGAAATTCTTGGTGAAAAGCAAAGTGTCATGCAGGGCACACCAACAACCGCATCTTAGGCGTTCGTTGATCACACAGTCCTCGGGAGCGTTCTACTTCCAGGTGTGGGCTTCCAGGAAATAGCCTTGGCGTGTACACGCGCCAGACAAGGATAATCTCGTCTCTAGAATGTTGTGATCGCTCGGCCTTGTGTGCTCTCGTGAAGTACAACGGAACTCGAGGGTCACGTCGTGCAATACACGCTATTTGGTGCAGGCTCTTACCAGATTGCTAGTTGATCTTACTCTCGTAAAGATTTCGTGACTCACGTCGGCGGTACTAACTCGATATCGTCACGACGAGAAGCAGTGAGACGACCATAGTCGCTTGCTTCTTCGCGCACATTCACGCCGCTAATCAACAAACGGTCGGCGGTGCACGTTCCAGCAGCACCTTGGTAAGCCTCTTGCTTGCTTCTCGGTGATAGTCACCCAGATGGGTAGAGATCGAGGAATGTCTCGCGATTCTCGTCGTGCATTCCCATTCATCAAAACTACTCGCGTGTAGAAGAAATTGTTGAGTGATATAGCGTGAGAAACGTTCGACTGTGTTTTGTCACCTTTTATCCCAATTCCGTAAAAAAGAAGGGATGGTGACATTCTACAGGAGAGATCGTGCTGGAACGCTGCATAAGCGTGGCGTTGGGATATGATGACTGCTCGGCCTGTGCTATGCATGGGGCTCACCACACACACCACAAGAGATAACAGTATATTTTGTATGATAGTTCTCCTGTCCAGATATTCTGGTGTTGTATGATTTCGTGCATGTCTTTATAGCCGCCACTCTGTTTGTCCTTTATCACTTCTCGTCCCGCCTGCTCGGATACCACAGTGCGTGCATTAAGTCTCTAGGTTGGGCTGACAAAATTCGGGGCTTGCGTACGTTGCTAGTGATTGATACCTCGTTGGGGAACTATGCGATGATTTCGTGCACAACAAGCCTCGGAGTTACAACCGCCGCGAGATCTTGTTGAGAGCAACAGAAAGATGTCTTGTGATGATAATGTTTGATTCAGAGTAGACTTGGAGTCGACGGCATTTTGCTTTTGGGTCGATGGTTGTTCATGTGTCGAAAAATTCATGCAAGAGCGCTGAGGAAGCAGCTTCACGCAAATGTGAGCCACTTGCATAAGAAGAAGAATTCAACCCGCAGCGCGAACTGCGACCGATCTCAGCATCCCCTTGCTTACGCAAACGAACGTTTCCTCTTCCTATACCGAGCATCTTTAGATTCAAGTTCTCGATTTGTTGAGGATGGTTTCTCGGGTTGTTGGAACTCGGGTTGTTGATGCAAATGCGCCTTTGATGGCATCTGGTCTGGATTCGCTGACGGCGACGGAATTTCACAGCAGTTTGAGCGTCCAGTTTGGCACTAGTTACCCATCGACCCTATTGTTTGACTATCCGACAGTAAATGCTCTTGCCGGGGCTCTTCAGCCCACTTGTGAATTGGCATGTGGCGAGGAGGATCGCCGTGTGCAAGCGCCGTGAGCACCTGTTCGAGATGAATCGCCTTGCTCGGGGACGTCCACGAACGCCATTTTTTTGCTTTAGAGCATTACTCTTGAGCTTCACGGAACCGCCGTGTCCCTCGACGTCCCCTTAATGTCAGTGGGACTAGATTCTTTGAGCGCGACGGAGTTGGCTCGTACGATTGGTGAGCGTTTCCACACAGCCGTGCCGTCAACTCTCTTGTTTGACTATCCCACCCTAAGTTCTCTTGTCTCATTCGCAGTAGAGTCGGGGGTGGCAGAAATGGAGGCGATACCCGACGACCCTGGACAGATTGTGGATCTACGTGCACGTGCAGCCGGTGAACATCCGATGTTGAAACCGGCTAGGGATTCTATCTTCGTATCAGGAGAATATGCGACGCGGTTTCCATGTCGCTCTCGTGCTGGCCTTAGGAGACTCGTGATTTGAGGTTCTGATAGGAAGACGATCCTGCCTATCGTTCGCTGGCATCACCTCGCTAGTTTCAGTGCTTACAATTCCGTCAAGTACGGTGCCTACATCGATGCGTTGGTGGCCGTGGATCCCGGAGCCGTAAGTATCTCTAGAATCGAGTCGTGCGAGATGAACCCGCAGATGATGCTCATTTTAGAGGTGAGCTCTGCGGCCATCCGTGCCGAGCGGAGAGTAAACTGTTCTGCGCAACTATCAGGCTAGTACATTGGATTTTTCCTGGGTGCAAACGCCGCATTGCCGAGCGATTAGTTTGAACCTGGGAGGCCAAGGCAAAGCTCGGTGTACTCCGGCACCTCCTCCTCCCTCGCAGTCGCTTCTGGGCGACTGTCGTACGTGTTAGGTCTCACGGGTCCAAATTTACCCATCGACACAGCGTGCTCGGCATCTCTAGTTTCGTTACACGTAGCGGGGTTGTTTTTAATCGACGATGTCATGTCGCACGCTGCAGTAGCGGGGAGCTTGCTTCTTCTTTCTAAGGTGTCGATTGCCTTTGCCCTCGGAGGGATGATATCCCCGCGCGGTCGCTCTCACACATTTGATGTTCGCGCAGATGGGTTTTGCCGAGGGGAGGGATTCGGAGCCTTTCTCGTGACTACAGAGGATTCGTTTACTTCAGTTCGCAGCTCGAGTGTGCAACAAGACGGTCCCAGCGCTAGCTTGACGGCACCCAGCGGGTCATCCCAAAAACGACTGATCGAACGAGTGCAAGCTGGTCGCGCCTAGTCATCGGCACTCGAGGCGCACGGCACAGGCACGGCGCTCGGAGATCCTATCGAGGCGCGCGCATTCTAGAAAGATTTTTTCTTCCCAAGCGAGTTTGGCAGGTGGGTGCTGCTATCGGGGGGCTATGCCTGAACTCGCACGCGGTACAATGCACCTCGTTGAAATCGAACATGGGTCATTTGGAGGCATCTGCAGCCGCCGCGGGTCTCGTGTCTCTTCTTCTAGTGCCGCTTGCTACGTCGTTAGTTGCCAAGAACGCTCAACTGAACCAGTTTGTCCGCATGGTGCACCTTCTCGTGAGGCTCTGAACATAGGTTGAACACGCACCTGTCTTCGATGATGTCGTCATGATTTAAAATGCCTACTGATCTGCTGGCATAAGGTAAAAGTCAACAACTACCCGTGGGTCGGCTGAGCTCGTTCGGGTTCAGCGGGACCATCGCACATGGGGCCTTTGCGACTTCGGCGTCCTCGAAGTTGGTCCTAGATTAGTCAAGTTAGGCTTCTCTCTATCGTGCTTAGTCGCATCCTTTCTGTAGCAAGCTCCCAGCGAGTCGATGGGCTGCACAATAGTACTCTGCCCCCGCCCAAAGCCTGGACTCATCTGTCACGAAAGATTTTCTTTCTCCCTCGATCCAGGCCACTCTTGCGGATCATACAATTGGATACACTATCTTACTTCCGGGTGTCGGCTACATCGAGTTGGCCCTGGGATCTCTGGAGTCGATAAGGGCACTCGTCGGAGTGTAATTTCTACGGCCATGCATACTACTAGAGCCTGGTCTGGGCTGATGCATCTTGAGATGTACGAGCCAAATTTCTGGAGTGTTTGCGATTGATAGCGCGACAACAGAAGGGCAACTGACGTTTTTCAATCACTGCGTGGGAAACTTTCCGGGAGCAACCGATGACCAGAATGCACGAACGACTGGCTGTCCTGCACCGTGGCTTCTCACTTGAAGCATCAATTGCAATTGCAGGATCAATTGCAATTTTGCAAATTCGTCATTTCGAGTAGCGGACAGTTTTTGAGGTGCACGATGACCGACCTGCACTGATGTCACGTCTCTCGAAGGCTATATGGAATTGGCCTTGACAGAACTCGAATCCCGAAAAGCGCTGACTGGCGCGCGAGTCTCACGGCTCTGTATTTTACCATAGCTTGGTTCATGGGAAGCCATCTAAAGATACACAAGATGAGATAATGGATCATATGTTGCATATAGCACAACAAAGAATGGGGGGGCGTGTCTAGACTCGAGTCATGCTGAAGGGCACCACAACGAAGGAACTTAAACTGAACCAATAGAGGTATACTACTCAGCTCGGCGGTGGGTGACTAGTTGTTCATGTCGGGGTGTAAGGTGCAAGTCTTAATGGAGCGCGTGAAACTCTAGACTTAGCGTCCCTGGCAATGGAGCCTCTGCACATTTGAGACTATCACGCAGTGGAAATAAATCACATGAAATTTTGGTTACAAATTTGCTGAAGAATACAGACAAGGTTCGTATTCTTATCACGCGGTTTTCAGTTCCGTGCAGAGCCATCGCAGCCCAGGTCACTTTGTCCCCATGCGCACAATCTCTATCTGTTCAGCGTCTCGAAACAGCACTCGGGCTTGTTGGGAGTCGAGTGATTTATACGCGCCTCCGAGGCTGATCAATCTCTCGTATGGTCTCAAAAAGACCTTGAGTCACAGCCAGAACGTGCTCTGGCCAGAGAGCCGCGCCACAATCTGCAGTCTGACTAATCAGATCCGAGACTTCCGCATCTCTCCGGATTGAACGTGAAAGAACCCCTTTGCATTGAGGCTGGATCATATTGGCGAATACCTCTCTGGATCCACTGAATCGACCGACACGTGCGGTCTCCGTGACGCCAGCTGTTGATCGAGCACAAAAACCGAGGATCGTGCAGCAATACTCTCACTAAACAGGTCGTTGCGTCCTCGACGAGCTTATTGGCACTATGGCCCAGCTCAGTGACACCAGCGTCTTTCCCAACGCACCGCACATATCGGCCGGGCTCGACTCCATCGAGTCCACATAGTACTTGACGCGATTCAACGAGCGTCTCCGCACTGAACTGCCGTCGACGCTGTTGTTCGACCACCCGTTGCTACGTTCCATCGCCGGTTCCTTCCCGATCGAAAGCGGAGATTCGAGTGCAGGAGAGGTAAACTCCTGAAGCGTGATACGTCGAGAGGTCGCGCCGGAATCGTGAACAGTCTCCCGGGGCTCTTCTTCCGTGGCTACAACCATCTGCGCATCGCTTATCGATGTGTTCGGCACAGCTATTGCCACGAACTTGCCACTGATGGCTGCCGGACTGGACTCAGTAGCGGCGACGGAGTTCGCGAATTCTCTGGCGGAATGATTCACGGTTGAATTGCCCTAGACACTTCTCTTTGACCATCCGACAATCGAGTCAGTAGCTGGGCTGATTTTAGAGGCAGTCGATGGAGAGGGAGTGTAACTCGTCACTGATGCCTCCCAGACCATGATGCGGCATCAGGCTGAAGCAGCACCCCAAGAGGCACAGAGTGTTGCAGTGTCATTGTCGGGCTCGTTCTCTTTCATTTTGTCAGGCCTAACTGCGACAAAGACTGGACTAGAGCACCTCGTAACCCTTGGTTCGGTAACTAACTCTGGTGTGCCTGTCTCGCGCTGGTAGAGCGACGCCTCTTATGTATCAGCAGCGTACGGGTCTTTTGCCATTTTTATGTCAGATGCGACTGCGTTCGGAATCTCGAGAATGGAATCGCAAGGCATGGATCCCCAGATGATGGTGGTTCTCGAAAAAAGCACTTCCACGCTTTGTGCGTCGAGCTACCGCGCATCACTAATGAATATGCCAGTTGGCTTCTTCCTTGGCGTTGGTGGCGCTTTCTCAGGCGCAAGTGCTGACAAGGGCGCTGCTGATACGCAAGCACCTTCGGTATACTCGGGGACCTCCGACGCTCTCTCCGTAGCGTCTGGCCGGGTGTCTTTTACGCTTGGGCTTACAGGTCCCTGCTTGACGCTGGACACGGCGTGCTCGTCGTCGCTCGTCGCCTTGCATTTGGCGGCGTCAGCTCTAAAGCGGATGGAATGTCCCAAAGCAGCGGCAACGGGCGTCGGTATGCTGACGCAGGCAGTGTCGAAGGCTTTCTCGGCGGCAGGCATGCTCTCCGTTCTTGGACGCTGCCACACGTTCGATCGCCGAGGGGACGGATACTGCCGTGGCGAAGGTTGCGGAGCTTTGTTACTGGCCTTTGGAGTCTATGCCAAAGTTGCTGTCCTTGGCACGGCGGTGCAGTAGGACGGCCCGAGCGCGAGCTTGACCGCGCCTAGCGGGTTGTCGCAAAGGCGACTAATTTAGACTGTGCGCAACTGCGACACAACGCAGCAGGCACTTGAGGCGCACGGCACGGGCACGGCGCTCGGGGACCCGATCGAAGTAGTCTCTGCTACAGTTGCGTGCTTGGACCATCTGTCTTAGGTTGGGGCGGCTATGGGAGCCTTGTGTGTGAACTCGCAATCGGTACAATGCGCATCTTCGAAGTCGAATATGGGTCACTTGGAGCCATCGGCAGGTGCCGCGGGGTTGGCTACTCTTGTGTTTGTGCCCCTGAGTATATGCTTGGTCGCTATGAGCGCGCAGCTTAGGCTGTCTGACGCCCCTTCGAAGCGAAACACCCAACCTTGAAGGTTTTAGGATGAACACCCACCTATCTTCGATCGTGTCGACATCCTTTAAGATGCCGACTGAGTTGTTAATCGAAGGCCTTCAATAATCACCGGTAGGTCGTGTGAGCTCGTTTGGTTTCAGCGGGACCATCGCGCACGGGGCGTTTGTGGCCGTAATGCGATAAGGATCCCTGGGCACAGCCAAGTCACTATCCCTCTATCGTGCTCAGTGACCAACCGTCTCTGGCGAGCGGCGAGCAAGTTGATCGTGTACACAACAGGCCTCTGAGATTGCCCGAAGCACAATAACGGCTCGCTGGTCGCGGGTCAACATATGCGCATATACGTCCCTTTTGTCGCTGGCAAGCAGTGGTCTGCGTGCATCTCTTGGTGATGTTCGCTTTAATCACTGAATCATGAATCATGCTCACAACAGCGTGCTTGTTTGTCGCTTCGACTCCGCGGTGTACACTTGGGCTGCTCTTACGCAGTCCTGACAGCCTCGAGTACTTTCGTGCGGTGTGGTGCTACAGGATCGGGCGTGCGCTGAGATTTCGAAGAATATTTCCCGACCAGCAGTCTCCTAGACTCATATCATTTGCGGTCAAGCGTAGGGTATGCTGTTGTTTGATAATTTTGGCAAGGCAGTGCTACAACTTTCAACGTCTTGAGGGTCGTAGGCACAGTCCACTGCATTTTCCCTATTATTGTCGGCAACGGCCCTCGATGAAGGTGTGATGAGCAACCTAGAAATGCTCGCTATCGACGTGTATTCGCACCAGAGCGCTGACACGCAGATGAAGCACCTATATCGCACGATGGTCTCAGATCACGCCGTGCGGTTCCTCGTGGCAGACGCGGCGTCCTGGGATAACGCGGCGGTGGCAAGCGGGATTCACATGCAACGATGCAATGCTTCTTTGGCTTCAATCGTAGCTGCGAGCGCGATCATCGAGCGCGAGGCTGTTGCTATTGCCGCTCTGTCTTACTATGCTCCAAATCTAGCCTTGGACGCTTCCAGTGCGGAGGCATTCCATGTCAGTCCCGGCAGATACACGATCGGGCGCGGGCAGGAGAACATCACTTTCGTCAGCGATGATGAAGACACTGTCTCGCTAGCGTTGTCAAGTTTAAGTAGACTACTTTGATCGTGTGAGCTGGCCTTTATTGAAGTTGGGCGCCTTGAGGTTGGCACAGAAAGCGCAGTGGACCGCGGCAAGTCAACCAAGTCTTTCTTGATGTCATTATTCGAAGCTGATGGCCACCACAGTGTTGAAGGGCTCGACACTTTCAATGCGTGTTACGGTGGGACGAATGCATTATTCAGTACCACTAGCTGGTTTCAGAGCAAAGCATGCAACGACACCTACGGTGTAGTGGTCTGTTCCGACCCGGCGGTCCACCCAGATCCTGCTCATATCTCTGGTATTGGGGCTTCATCAATATCCCTGTTGGTAGCGTCGCAATCATCATTGCTACTTCGGCGAGAGCGCACGACCTTCATCAAGCATTCTTGGGACTTCTATCGGCCTGTCGGATGGCACACGAACGACGCAATCGCGGACGTGAACATCGCAACTGGTCAATACGAAGAGGCCATGATGTGGTGCTAGGGCTGATTTAGTGAAACAGTAGGTCGGCGCGATTTATTGACAACATTCAACCTAGTCGTGTACCACAACAACGCTCCTTATCATTCAAAGAGGAACCTGCGACTCATGTGCGAAGTGATGTGCGGTAAACGCACCAAGGCTCAACACGAGAACTCGTTCCAAGAGCATGCTAAGGCTGGTATTGCGATAAGTGCCCAAAACGCTACCACCTACACATGCCCGGTCTACGCGAGTCTGCTGTCGTTGGCTCTCACTATTGGCTCTGGCCTGACTAATCAACGCGTCCTATGCATGGCGTATGGATCTGGTTGTGCCGCTAGTATGTATGGACTGGACGCGATTGCTGCGCCCGTATACGCCTCCGATGTGCTCGCCAGCCTGCGTGATCGGTAGCAAACACCAATAGAGGACGCCCTACTACTCGTCAGCGCTTTTGAGATGACACACTGAAGATTCGAATACGAGCCATCACATCACGAGAGCTGATAGGATGCGGCCTTTTATCTCAAAACTGTCAGCGCAATGGGCGTTCGCACTTATGAAGCTCATTCTAGAGTTACGTTGATCAAGGTAGACTCGCTGGATTCTTCTCGTTTTGTCCGCGTCGAGCTAGCCTAGAGCTCAGTGACTGACTCGTTGCTCGAGGAGCTCACCCCAGTCCTAGATCCCGGACAAATCATTGTTTTCGCATTTGCAACTGCTGCTCAGAGTGGTGTTGAAAGCGCCATGGCAGAGAGAACCCTTCTCAATGAGATCACGCGGCAAAGCCGCTGTCTTCCCACCGTCTTCTCGAGCCGCGGGCATACCACAGGGGGGAAAATGCTGATTGTTGCAGTTGCAGATCTCGCGATTGCAACGTCTCAGTCTACGTTTGGGCTATCTATCACGCTTCATCGACAACTGGGCATTGCCCCCGTGGCACTCCGCAGGCGGGTCAGATTCCGCCTCATTCGGCGATGGTTGTTCCTTCAAGAGGACGTTGACGCGAGCACGGCTCAGAGGAGCGGGTTGATTGAGATCATTATCTCAAAAGGTGAGGAACGTCACTATCTCTGCTTTCTGGATCAAATTTAAGTATCAGAATCGACCGTGGGCTCGCAGATGTAGATGATTTCCCCAGGAGTCTTGGCAGCTCATACACCAACGCACGGCATCCAACAGCCTCAATAAAGATACCCCCTGGCAGGGATTGCAGAAATGCTGGTGGACGAACGCTCTTGCTCTTGGGGACAGACAGCTGGGTACATTCGAGATTTTCAGAGGGAAGGGATACATGCCATGGTGCTGCAGGCAGGTCTCAGGACCTAGAGGGCACGCTTGCATCCTCACACTGAAGCGATTTTACCGAAGAGGTAGGCCACTGGCCAGGACGCGCAAAGATTGATTTCAAACACTCTTACAAAGCTCCGGGCTCCCCTACTTGGTATTTTGCAGAGATACAGCTCGCATGTGTTCAATTGGATGCTTGGTGCTGACTGGAGGACGTGCGGGACCCAAGCCCACGGAGAGATATCGTCGAAATGTCAAGCTGCTGAACACGCTCCACACTTGGGGCTCGCGTGTGAAAGTGCTGACCTACTAAAGACGGGCGTCATTTCGTCATTTCACCATGCCGCCTCAAGCCAATATTCTCATGCGCTCACTCTCGCTTACACAGTGACCTTGGCCCCTCGTATCGGAGCTTGTAACACGACCACGCTACTGCGACCTAGCAATTAAATGGCACCTGCACCCGTAGGTACCTACTGGAGTGAGCAATATTGTGAAACGAGCGATGATATCAAGCAGTGCCACCCGTCAACCTGTCAATTCTCCACAGAATGGCATGTTTTCCTCGCAACATATTCGTTGACTGGAAAAAACTAGCCTCGTATTTTTGTTGATTAATGAAGCAGAGCGCCGTCAGTAGCCGAGGTATCACACATAGGAAATTTGCTTTGGCTTTCGCTTGCTCGATGCGTTGATCAAAATAATACTCAAGTCGGTCTATCATTGGCGATTCTGTCAAAAGTCGCACGAAAAACACACAACAAGCGTCCGTTGAGTCGTACCCCCCCCCCCCCCTCAGACCACAAAGAAAAGGCAGCTAATCGATAGCTTTGCGCATGGATCTAAACATGGCTATGCGCACAAAAAATTCTGCAGTTTCGCATGACCGGACTTGGCATCACTAGTGTTGATACTGTTCTTCGTCAGATGTAGCCAAATTCCCATCAACACGTGATGTGCGTCGCGCGCAGTTGACAAGAAACCGCTTGCGGTATTTGGACTTTGGCGCACGTTTTCTGCCATTGTCAATTGCCAACGACGCTCGTTCTTGTATCTGACACTGCTTGGGATATCGGGCCACTAGTAACGGCATCAGATCTCCTGGTTGTGGAGCATAACAGGCGCAATGTGTATCAGCAGATTCCCCTCATATTCGGCACAGGTGCGCAAATCGCCATTTCCACATCCCTCATGTTAGGTTCTACAGCTTCCGTCCACCTGAAGTCATATCTCCACTCCAGATCACCAGCCGAAGCTGTCACAGTCACCACTGCACAAGGTCCGAGTGTAGAAGTAGCACGCGACTTACGCATGGTACGCCTTGAAGTTTCTACTGCCTCAACGTCGGTCATTGAACTGAATGACGCAGTCCACTTCAATGCCCAAAGCGACTCCCTAATTGCGGACCTGACCGTATGCATCACTTCACTTTGCAGGATAGCCTGGTATGCAGAGAGCTGATCCATGCTATTTCAGGGCGCCGGTGCTTATTTTTGCACCGGCGGAAACTTCGCGCAGATGACGCAAGGCAGCCTCTAGCTAAAGAAAGAAACTTCTGTCTCTTTGCTCTGGAGAACTTCGCACGTCACCAGAGACATTTGTCGACTCTGTGTGCCGAAATTTGGGGCAGTTCATGGAAAGCTTGTGGGAGGGGGTGTTGCGTTTGCGCTTGCCACAGATTGGCGCGTCTGTACCACTGGGGCGACATTCAATTACGGCAACTTGCCGCGCGGAGTGAATCCCCTTTTCATGTTCAGCTGAGCGCTGCCATTGACGGTGGGGTACCCCACTGGTTTTCAAATCTATGTGGAAGATATAGTTCTCTCTGGTAATCAGGCAGATGCATGTGGCATTGTAGACTAGATCACAGCCAGCAAGGCTGAAGCATAGCACTCGACAGCTGGTCCGGCCCTGTTCAGCGCCCACTCAATTTTCTGACCCACCTCAGTAGCTTCAGATTGTGTGCTCGATGCTGCGCAAGCAGCGCTAGAGGTCGCATGCTTCGCTGAGTCTTTCATGGATCGAATGATTTCCTCTGAGAAATATCCAGAGGCAATAAGGAAGGGAAGCGTGCTCCAGCGAGCATCTTCAATCTAGGTTGCACAGCCACAATTCCACAATTCCGATGTATCACGAAAAGTGAGTTGATGCGTCGCGAAGGTGCTCGGCACTCGAGTAGCCGGAGACACGGCGTTGATGGCTGCGGGAATTGACTCTCTGGGTGCCACGGAGCTGTAACGGGCACTGAGCGAAGAGTTCAGTGCCGAGCTCCCAGCCACGCTCCTCTTCGACCACCCTGCGATTGCGGGAATTGCATCTTTGGTGACCCAAGCATTTCAGGTGCCATCACCGCCCGTAGGTGAAAGCGATTGTTACTAGGCGGACACTCACCAAGTGCAAGCAATAGTGACAAATTGTGTCGCAGCGGTGCTCGGGACTCAAGTATCTCGAGATGCGGCGTTAATGGCTGCGGGAATCGACTCTCTGGGTGCCACGGAGCTGTAACGAGCCATGAGCGACGAGTTCTGCGCTGAGCTCCCAGCCACTCTCCTCTTCGACCATCCTTCGATTGGGGGTCTAACTTCAGTTTTGGCGTATTCGAGTTCAGGCCATGTTAGAGCACTAGAAATGGCCACGGTGAACCAGTCATACGAGACGGTCACCGTTAATGTGGTAAAAGAGAGCTAAATTGACCACAAATATATTCGTTCAGATGAGCACTTGATGAAAGTGATTTGTGTTAACAGCTACGGTGGGCCCATATATTGGATGGATGTAGCACGGCCGGTCTTACCACATATAGCAGATGACATTGTCCAAACTATGTCAAAATATCTGAGAGACGACGAACATGTCATTGTGGCAGGTATGGTTATCCTACAGGTCGCGGCTGTTGGTTTGTCCTTGGCAGACAATTTAAGCCTGCATGGCAAATACTAGGTCAAGGCGCCCCTACCTGTCACCCCTGGGACAGAAGCTGCTGGAATCATATCTGCGACCGCCACCTTGGTTTCCAAGCTGCGAGTTCATGATCCGGCTGGCGTGATCCTTCCTTGGACTACAGGCACCTGCGCAGAGGAGATTTTGCTTCACGAACGTCAGTGTGTGAAACTACAAAGAGATGCCAGTCGACAAGATTTCATTGACTTTGTAGCTCTCGGTAGTAACTATCAGACCGCTTACTTTGCTCTGGTTCATCGAGCACCCATTTCAGACTGGCTCGCCCAGACCCTACTCATATTGGGAGCAGCCGGGGGTGCCGGTGTTGCCGCGCTCGACATTGGAAAGGTCTTAGGCGCCATTATTCTGGCTTGTGCTAGTACGCAGAGTAAACGTGATGTTTGCTATTCTCGTGGTGCAGACATTGCGATAGACTATTCTCGCAGGGGCTGGCAGTGAGACGTGATGGAGTACACATCGCATGAGGGTGTCAATTGTGTGTTCGATCCCGTGGGAGGTGACTACATTTATGCGTGTGTCTGATGCATCGGGGTCGGAGGCTCTTTATTGACCATAGGGTATGCATCAGGCACTATTCCTACGATCTCGTTGGAGCACTTGCTCCAGCGTAATATTGCGATTGTAGGAGTGTGGACATATGCAGTCCACTATCCTAGTGACAACGAACATGCGGCGGCAGAGGTTGTGAGACTGTGGCAGGCTGGTCTGCTTGTCCCAGCGGTGGACACAGTATTGCCCATGGACTAGTTTCACGCGGGTCTATCTAAGATTCTCAGCCGTGAAGCGAAAGGGAAAGTCGTGCTAATTATCACTTCCTCTAACTGGGCAGAGAAGTCATCTCCCAGAACAGATCCTCCTGTACCGTTGGGAACAAAAACGCAAGAAATTAGCCCGACAAGGGCAATGCAAGAAATTTCCCCCCCTGTGTGAACGATCACACTCCACGTCAGCTGATCGACGCTTTCCAAGCCGCACAATGTTTACCTTAGTGCATACCAGATTCGACTTGGTGGTGGCATTGCAACCTTATTTTCGATACGTCAGCTTTTGTTTTGAGCCCTAGCGACCCCATCATACATTCCCTCATGAAGATGGGCCATGACTTCTCGAGGCACGGCAGCAAGCTACGGATCCTTCCTTCTTGGTGATCTCCGTTTGGAGTATCAGACGTTCGGCATTTCCCCACATTAAGCATGAAGTATGGACCGTCATTTTGTCATGCTCCTCGAAGGAGCAGATTCTGGGCTGAAATCATGCAAGGTGCCGTGTGGTCGTGAATGAGACATCGGTGTGTTCGTAGGAATCCTTGGGTGACCTGTTGAACAGGCGGCTGCTGGTGATCCCGCCGTAGCAGGAGCCCCGTAAATATCTTTCGCCAGTGGCCAAATATCATTTATTCTCGGCCTCGTGGGCCCTTGTCTTTCCCTTGATACAGCGTGCTCTTCGCAACTCGTTGCTACTCACCTTGCATCTGCCGCCTTGATACTTCGCGAGTGCCCGGATGCGATTGCTTCCGGCGTTGGGCTGCTTGGGCCTATTTTTACGGGCGCCTTTGCTGCTCAGGGCATGCTGTCTGGGCGGGGTTGATGTCACACCTTTGATGTCAGGGGAGACGGGTATTGTCGCGGGGAGGGCTCCGTGTCCATCTTGTTGTCTGTGGATGAAGTTGCTCGATTTGAGGTCGACGCGACATGAGTGCAAAACGATGGACCGAGCGCAAGTTTGACTGCTCCTAATGGATCTGCGCAGCGGCGGCTTATTGTCGCTGTTCAAAGCTGACTTCACACGCAAAACAAGTGCAACCCCGCCAGCCTAGAGGCGCATGGCACGGGAACTGCGCTTGGAGATCCTGTTGAGGTTGGCGCAGTCACGGGCGCGCTTTGTAAGTTGGGAATTGAGATCTCTTGCACGTCGCTGAAAGCAAACATGGGACATCTCGAGCCCGTCGCGGGCGGTGCCGGGGCGGCGGCCCTGCTTTGTTTGACCCTGTCATTTCGAAGTGTTGCTGCAAACACCCAGGGACAGAATCTGAATCCGCACGTCGTCAATGTTGTCTGAAATACGCCCTTCCACATCCCACTCTGCGATTAAGCAGCTGTATCGTGGGCAGCCCTGGGTTGACTGAGTTCATTCGGGGCAACGGGGACAATTGCTCATGGGGGTTTCGTTTCTAAGACTTCAAGAAGTGATGTGGCTTCGGCGACTCTGGTGAGATAAGAAGTGTTCCTGGGGGCAACTACGCGGCCATCATTCTATTGTGCTCAATGACCAGCCGTCTCTGGCGAGTGGCAAGCAAAACGATGGATTGCTCAACAGGGCTCTGGGATTTCCCAAAGCGCGGACGCGGAGTGCATGCAAGGCTGACTGCTATCCACGACGCAAGCCGATCTCGCGGATCATGTAGTTGGAGAAAGTATCCTACTTCCAGGTATTGGCTACGTCGACCTTGCCTTGCGGTCTCTCAAGCTGCGAAAATCGTTGGCTGGTGTCCAATTTTTACGGCCATGCTTACTACCAGAGCCTGGCCTAGGCTGATCCATCTTGAGATGTAGGAGCCAAATTTCTGGAGCGTTTGCGATTGATAGCGCAATGACAGAAGACAACTTGACGTTTTTCAATCACTGCGTGGGAAATTATCCCGAAGGAAATGACGACCATAGTGCAAGAAAGACCGACCATCTTGCCCGAGCACTTCACGACCCCCATTTCACCGACACTTCATGGCAAGCAAGTGAAAATTTCTGAGGATCACAATGACCCACCACATCCGAAAAGTGGCGCTGTCCATTGACGTTTCCAATAGAAAGCGTGACAATCAAGCAAGTTGTGAGTCACGCGGTTGGAGATTGCCAGTCAGGAGCGTCTGTCGGGAGCCAAGCCACGACGGATTGCGCATCGCGCGTCCTGAAATTTTTGAGGACCAGGTATAATCTCACCGCGGGCTCGGGCTCGGGTGGAGTGCCAACGCGCCGCTGTGTCTCGTTAGGAAGCTCCAAGGTCTCTCCTCTTGCAATTTTTCACGATCGAACAAGCGGGGATGAGTAGGGGCGGCGAGAAATATGGAATGCAACAACGCGGTCATCTTTGAGCGAGATCCTTGCGCTAAAGGCGAGGTGGTAGATGTCACGGGTACACGGAAGTCTCGAGATGGGAAACGTGAGAGGATCCCCTCCGTACATGCAGGCTTCAAATCATTGAGCGTTGTGAATGCGCGCATCCTGAAAGCCGCAGGGTCGAGAGCTTGTTCGAGCCTTAGTGACACGTCTGGCAAGCAGCCGTGACGTCGCTGTTGGTGGATCTGTCACGTGATGCAGATTTGGCTCTGATTGGGTGGCGTTGATGAGGAAAAAGGGGGGACACGCCTCATCCCGAATATGCGTATCTTTCACCGAACAGCATTGTGTGGTTGCTGACCAAGTGGCTTCTATTTCACCTGAGATGATTGCTCTCACGCGAGAGTGCTTTGGGACTGGTAGGATTGCCGAGCGTGACGCGCAGCGACCAGGAGTCTGAAACCTAGCTAGGAAGAAATCAGGAAGAGGATGCCGGTCCTGGATACTCGCACGTGACTTCGCAACTGTCGACCCTGCTGACAGGGGTGTGCGTCATCTCGTCTCTCGCGAACATGGCTCGCATTCCGAAATAGGTCACGGGGGACTGTTGCGTATCGAAAACTTCGCCTCTCGTCCTATCTTGTACACCTGCCCGATTGCATTGGCGCGTGCATCTCTGACTTGACTAGATAACCGAGCACTATCCAAGGCGCCATCAGTTTGTCCCCCACCACGACAACCGAGGCCCGTTCAAGCGCGTTCTTCCGTCCGATGCCAAAGCCTCCTCGACGATCTCGTTGGCAGCGTGACCCAGCTCACCGGCACCGCCACTTCACTCGACGTACCGCTCATGTCGGCCGGGATCGACTCCGTCGGGGCGA
>NW_008705601.1:92257-94973 GCF_000186865.1 Aureococcus anophagefferens
TTCCACGAAAGTTGGATTAAAGTACATAGTGACCCTTGGCCAAGCGACCAACTCTCGTGTGCCTGTCTTTCGTTGGGAGAACATGCAAATTGCCTCGTACGCATCGGCGACATACGGTTCCATCGGTGTATTTCTGTCGGATGCAGCTGCTTTTGGAATCTCAAAGCTCGAATCGCAGAGCATGAGCCCTCAGATGGGCGTTGTTCTCGAAAGAACTACCTCGACACTTATCGCCTAGAGCTCCCGCGCCTCGCTCTCGAATACTCCCATCGGTTTCTTCCTCGGCGCCGGGGGCTCTTTCTCGAGCGAGGGCACCGGCACCGGTAAAAAAGAATCGCTCTCGGTGTACTCGGGAACCTCTGGAGCTCTCTCCGTGGCGTCTGGTCGGGTGTCCTTCACGCTCGGTCTCACGGGTCCGTGCCTGACCTTGGACACAGCGTGCTCATCGTCGCTCGTTGCCGTGCATTTGGGAGCGTCAGCTCTCAAGCTCGCCGAGTGTCCCGAAGCAGCGGCGACGGGCGTTGGGATGCTGACGGCGACGGTGTCGATGGCTTTCTCGGCGGCGGGCATGCTCTCCGCTTTTGGACGCTGCCACACATTCGATCGTCGCGGAGACGGGTACTGCCGTGGGGAGGGCTGCGGCGCTTTTCGGTTGTCCTCTGGATGTTTGGAAATGTCAGTTTTGGGCACAGCTGTGCAGCAAGACGGTCCGAGCGCGAGCCTGACGGCACCAAATGGGTCATCGCAAAGACGACTTATCGAAACGGTGCAAGATGATGATGCTGCGTGACTGGCGTTGGAGGCGCACGGCACGGGCACGGCCCTGGGAGACCCGATCGAAGTTCGTTTGTCATGGGATCAAAAGCATCCCAAAATCGCCTCTCTTAGGTTGGGGCAGCATCCGGGGCCTTGTGTGGGAATTCGCAGCTGATACAAGGCTCATCTCTGAAGTCGAGCATGGGTCACTTGGAGCCGTCTGGGGCTGCCGCTGGGTTGATCTCCCTCGTGCTCGTTCCTCTCAGTATGTGCGTCGTCGCCATGCATGTGCAGCTCAGGCTGTCTGTCAAACTTCCACGCGAGACTTGTTTGATCCCATATGCACTAGGCTAAACACGCACTTGTCCTCTGTATCTTCATCATTCGAGATGCCTGCTGAGCTCACAGCTGAAATGGCGCTTCAACGACAATCCTCCGGTCGTCTGAGCTCGTTTGGGTTTAGCGGGACCATCTCACACGGGGTATTCCTGTCTCCAGCCTGTTTGGGTAACATGCCGCATGGTGACGCGGCTTCCCACTGCCGCACTTGGGGAGGGCTGGCATCAGGAGAGCGACAAACGAGGAGATGGGCGCTCCAATAGGCCACCGGGATCTAGGGCACATCTATCATGGAGGCATCTGTGTCGCCCTCGGTGAAAATGACTTTGGTCGATCACAGCGTCGGTGGCAATATCCTCTTCCCGAGCGTTGGCTATGTCGAGCTGGCCTCAACATCTATCGAATGGGGAAGTGCACTTACCAAGTTGCAATTCCTGCGACCATGCATCATACCGCCGCCTGGGTCAGGGCAATTTGCCGTACGATATGCGAGAAAGACTTCCGGGATGTTTCTAATAGAAAGCGTGACAATCAAGCAAGTTGTGAGTCACGCGGTTGGAGATTGCCAGTCAGGAGCGTCTGTCGGGAGCCAAGCCACGACGGATTGCGCATCGCGCGTCCTGAAATTTTTGAGGACCAGGTATAATCTCACCGCGGGCTCGGGCTCGGGTGGAGTGCCAACGCGCCGCTGTGTCTCGTTAGGAAGCTCCAAGGTCTCTCCTCTTGCAATTTTTCATGATCGAACAAGCGGGGATGAGTAGGGGCGGCGAGAAATATGGAATGCAACAACGCGGTCATCTTTGAGCGAGATCCTTGCGCTATAGGCGAGGTGGTAGATGTCACGGGTACACGGAAGTCTCGAGATAGGAAACGTGAGAGGATCCCCTCCGTACATGCAGGCTTCAAATCATTGAGCGTTGTGAATTCGCGCATCCTGAAAGCCGCAGGGTCGAGAGCTTGTTCGAGCCTTAGTGACACGTCTGGCAAGCAGCCGTGACGTCGCTGTTGGTGGATCTGTCACGTGATGCAGATTTGGCTCTGATTGGGTGGCGTTGATGAGGAAAAAGGGGGGACACGCCTCATCCCGAATATGCGTATCTTTCACCGAACAGCATTGTGTGGTTGCTGACCAAGTGGCTTCTATTTCACCTGAGATGATTGCTCTCACGCGAGAGTGCTTTGGGACTGGTAGGATTGCCGAGCGTGACGCGCAGCGACCAGGAGTCTGAAACCTAGCTAGGAAGAAATCAGGAAGAGGATGCCGGTCCTGGATACTCGCACGTGACTTCGCAACTGTCGACCCTGCTGACAGGGGTGTGCGTCATCTCGTCTCTCGCGAACATGGCTCGCATTCCGAAATAGGTCACGGGGGACTGTTGCGTATCGAAAACTTCGCCTCTCGTCCTATCTTGTACACCTGCCCGATTGCATTGGCGCGTGCATCTCTGACTTGACTAGATAACCGAGCACTATCCAAGGCGCCATCAGTTTGTCCCCCACCACGACAACCGAGGCCCGTTCAAGCGCGTTCTTCCGTCCGATGCCAAAGCCTCCTCGACGATCTCGTTGGCAGCGTGACCCAGCTCACCGGCACCGCCACTTCACTCGACGTACCGCTCAT